>NW_026614214.1:0-12138 GCF_026230105.1 Diorhabda sublineata
ATACTAAAAATAATTAACTAAATTATAAGAATAAAAAAAAAATATTCTTATTCTACAAAAAAAAAATTAAAAAAATTTAATGAAACAGGTAAATAACCTTTTCAAGCTAAATATATTAATTTATCATAACGATATCGAGGTAAAGTTCCTCGAACCCAAAGCCAAAAAAAAGATAAAAAAGATAATTTTAAAAAAAACATATAACTTATTAAATTTGCCCCTATAAATAAAAAAACACACATTATTCTTATAAACAAAATATTTCCATATTCTGCTAAAAAAATTATTGCAAATCCTCCTCTTCTATATTCAACGTTAAATCCAGAAACTAACTCTGATTCTCCTTCAGCAAAATCAAAAGGAGTTCGATTAGTCTCAGCTAATCTTGAAACTAACCATATAAAACATAATGGTAATAATAAATATATAAATCAAATAAATTCTTGATATTTAATTAAATCAATTAAATTTACACTTAAAATTAAAAATAAAAATGATATTAAAATTAAAGCTAATCTTACTTCATAAGAAATTGTCTGTGCAACTGAACGAAGTCTACCTAATAATGAATAATTAGAATTTGAAGATCACCCAGCCAATATAATTGTATAAACTCTCAATCTTGAGACAGCTAAAAAAAATAAAATCGTTAAATTAAATCTAATATTAATCCTAATAAATGGTATACATATTCATATAAATAAAGATAATAATAAATTAAAAATAGGGGATAAATAATATAAATTAAAATTTGCCATAAAAGGATAAGTTTGCTCTTTACTAAATAATTTAATAGCATCCCTAAAAGGTTGAATTAAACCAATAAACCCAACTTTATTTGGCCCTTTACGAATTTGAATATAACCTAAAACTTTACGTTCTAATAATGTTAAAAAAGCAATCCTAATTAATACACAAATAATTAAAATTAACCTTGAAATTATAATTATCAAAAAATCTTTTAATATCAAGTATTACTTGTAATATAAATTACATTTAAAGATTCTAAATCTATTGCACTAATCTGCCAAAATAATTAATTTTATTCAAAATATAAAAATTATTTTTTTCATTTGGTCCTTTCGTACTAAAATGTTAAATTTAATTAAAGATAGAAACCAACCTGGCTTAAACCGGTTTAAACTCAGATCATGTAAAATTTTAAAAGTCGAACAGACTTAATTAATTAGCTTCTGCACCAATTATAAATTTTAATCCAACATCGAGGTCGCAATCTTTATTATCGATTTGAACTCTTTAATAAAATTACGCTGTTATCCCTAAGGTAATTTTATCTTGTAATCAAAATTTTTGGATCAACAATTTATTAATTAATATAAAAATATAAAAAAAGTTTATTAAATTTTTTAATCACCCCAATTAAATAATTTTTAAATATAAAAAAATTAATACTAAATCTTTTATATAAAAAATTATAAAACTCTATAGGGTCTTCTCGTCTTTTAATATTATTTAAGCTTTTGAACTTAAAAATAAAATTCTATAAAAATTAAATAGAGACAGTCTTTTTTTCATTCAACCCTTCATTCCAGCTTTCAATTAAAAAACTAATGATTATGCTACCTTAGCACGGTCAAAATACCGCGGCCATTCAATATATTCAGAGGGCAGACCAGACTTTAAATTTAACACAAAAAGACATGTTTTTAATAAACAGGTGAAAAAATATTTGCCGAATTCCTTTACTTAACCTAATAAATAAATTTTAAACTTACAAATTTATATACTAATTTTATCATTATTACTAAATTTTTTATATTCAAATTTATATTTTAATAAAAAATTTATAGTAAATAAAAATTATATAATTTTAATTATAAATTATAACATACTTCAAAATATGAAAATTTTTAATCCTAATTTTATAATTTAATTATTAATATACTAATAAAAATTTATTTTTAAGCTCATCCCTAAAAATATTAACTATTAATAATATAAAAATATTAAAAAATATCTATATTAATTAATAAATAAATTAAATTTTTTTCTTAAAAAACTAGATATATTTAAAAACGAATAACATTTCATTACAAAAAAAATATTAAAAATTATTTATTCTACAATAAAAATTTTAATTTTTTAGCTCTTTTAAATTCGAAAAAATTAAATACATAAATATTATTTAATAAACCCTGATACACAAGGTACAAAAAATTAATTTTTCTTTTTTTAATAATAAAATTTTCTTTCACAATACAATTTACTATAATTAAATAAATTTTTTCTTTTTTAATAATAAAATAAATTTTACTTAAATTAAAAATTTATAACTTAAAAAAATAATAAAATTCTTATTTCAAATTAAATTGAATTTCACAATTAACTTTTTAATGTAACTAAAATACTTTTTAATCAAGCTCTAATTTGTATTCTAGATTCACTTTCCAGTAAATCTACTTTGTTACGACTTATTTCATATTAAATGAAAGCGACGGGCGATATGTACATATTTTAGAGCTAAAATCATTTTAATTAATTTATTAAAATTACTATCAAATCCATATTTAAATTTTTAATAATAAAAATTATCCAAAAATATTTTTATTGTAACCCATTACTTCTTATATATAAATTGCACCTTGATCTGATAAATTTTATAATATTAAATTCTAAATATTTATAATTTTAATAAAATATTTAATTACGATGATATACAAACTAATAATATAAGTAAATTAAATCGTGGATTATCATTTACAGAACAGGTTCCTCTGAAAAGACTAAAATACCGCCAAAATTTTTAATTTTCAAGAACATAACTATTACTAATTCAATATTTTTAATTACATTTAAAATAATAGGGTATCTAATCCTAGTTTATAATTTAAATTTTTAAACTTCATTAACAAACTTAAATTTTTAAATAAAACTTAAAATTTCACTTATTAAATTCTATATTAAAATTATTACTTACAATTAATTTTTATCAATAAAATTAAATTATATTATTTGTATAACCGCAACTGCTGGCACAAATTTTGTTAATAATACTTATTATTTCTAAATCTAAATTTCTTTAATATATAATTTTAATCACTGTTAAATTCTTCTATAAAATAATTCACATATAATAAAAAATAACACCTAATTTTTAAGTTAAAATAAAACTTTTAAAAAATAAACAATTAAATAAACATAAAATAAACTTCCTGCCCGTCAAAATTTTTCTCACTGACCAAAATTAAAAACAAATTAATCATAAAACTTATTTTTTAAATTTTAACCTCATATTTTAATTTAAAATTATATGACAAAATAAAATTTTTCATATATGAGAACCAAATTTAACTTTTATAAAATTATACCTTTAATTAATAAATTAATCCTATAAATTAAGTTGACTTGCACCCCTTAATGCAAGCTACAAAATGATTGACCCAACTTTTCAGTTAAATTAATCCTATAAATTAAGTTGACTTGCACCCCTTAATGCAAGCTACAAAATGATTGGCCCAATTTTTCAGTTAGATTAATTCTATAAATTAAGTTGACTTGCATCCCCTTAATGCAAACTACAAAATGATTGACCCAATTTTTCAATTAAATTAATTCTATAAATTAAGTTGACTTGCATCCCCTTAATGCAAGCTACAAAATGATTGACCCAACTTTTCAGTTAAATTAATCCTATAAATTAAGTTGACTTGCACCCCTTAATGCAAACTACAAAATGATTGGCCCAACTTTTCAGTTAAATTAATCCTATAAATTAAGTTGACTTACATCCCCTTAATGCAAGCTACAAAATGATTGACCCAATTTTTCAGTTAAATTAATCCTATAAATTAAGTTGACTTGCACCCCTTAATGCAAGCTACAAAATGATTGGCCCAATTTTTCAGTTAGATTAATTCTATAAATTAAGTTGACTTGCATCCCCTTAATGCAAACTACAAAATGATTGACCCAATTTTTCAATTAAATTAATTCTATAAATTAAGTTAACTTGCATCCCCTTAATGCAAGCTACAAAATGATTGGCCCAATTTTTCAGTTAAATTAATCCTATAAATTAAGTTGACTTGCACCCCTTAATGCAAGCTACAAAATGATTGGCCCAATTTTTCAGTTAAATTAATCCTATAAATTAAGTTGACTTGCATCCCCTTAATGCAAGCTACAAAATGATTGAACCAATTTTTCAATTAAATTAATTCTATAAATTAAGTTAACTTACATCCCCTTAATGCAAGCTACAAAATGATTGGCCCGATTTTTCAGTTAAATTAATCCTATAAATTAAGTTGACTTGCACCCCTTAATGCAAGCTACAAAATGATTGGCCTAATTTTTCAGTTAAATTAATTCTATAAATTAAGTTGGCTTGCACCCCTTAATGCAAGCTACAAAATGATTGGCCTAATTTTTCAGTTAAATTAATTCTATAAATTAAGTTGGCTTGCACCCCTTAATGCAGGCTACAAAATGATTGGCCCAATTTTTCAGTTAAATTAATCCTATAAATTAAGTTGACTTGCATCCCCTTAATGCAAGCTACAAAATGATTGAACCAATTTTTCAATTAAATTAATTCTATAAATTAAGTTAACTTACATCCCCTTAATGCAAGCTACAAAATGATTGGCCCGATTTTTCAGTTAAATTAATCCTATAAATTAAGTTGACTTGCACCCCTTAATGCAAGCTACAAAATGATTGGCCTAATTTTTCAGTTAAATTAATTCTATAAATTAAGTTGGCTTGCACCCCTTAATGCAAGCTACAAAATGATTGGCCTAATTTTTCAGTTAAATTAATCCTATAAATTAAGTTGACTTGCACCCCTTAATGCAAGCTACAAAATGATTGGCCTAATTTTTCAGTTAAATTAATTCTATAAATTAAGTTGGCTTGCACCCCTTAATGCAAGCTACAAAATGATTGGCCTAATTTTTCAGTTAAATTAATTCTATAAATTAAGTTGACTTGCACCCCTTAATGCAAGCTACAAAATGATTGAACCAATTTTTCAATTAAATTAATTCTATAAATATAAAATTTTAGCCTTAAAAATTAATAAAAATATAACTCTTTAAAAATTTCTATGAACAAAAAAAAAATGAAGGTTTTTTTTAAAAAAAAGTAGTAATTAAACTAAAATTTTAAATAAATTAAAAACTAAATTTAACTAACTAAAATAATAAAGAAAAAATAGTATTTTTTAATTTTTTTTTCTAAAAAAATTCAATTTTATAAAAATTATTTGTAAACTTAAACTTTTGATAATTTAGATAAAATATAAACATAAAAACAAATTATATCCCAAAAATTCTATATTTTTATTGTTCAATTATTTGAATTTTATATAAAAATAAAACAATATTTAGCAAATTAAATCCTTTAATCATATGAAATCTTATTTTATTATTAAAAAAAGAGGTTTTTTTTTTTTTTTTTTTTTTTTTATGAGTAAATAAAAGTTATATTAATTAAAGAATTATTTAATATTTACTTAATTTATATTCTTTATAAATTTATACGTGATATATTTATAAATATACTATGGTTTAATATAATATTAATAATTCTCCATTCATAAATTAATAATATGGTGAATAAGATCTAAATGATTCTCTTTCTGGGATTTTCAATTTAAGTCTTTAAACTTTGTAATAGTTTTCTATATATATAACAATCGAATTAATTCATAAGTTTAATAGTTTATAAATTATTATTATTTATATATATAAAGTTACTAGAAACTATTAACATTATTAAAAATCTCATACTAAATATATTCTTGGGTGATATATACATTTCTATTATTTTAATTAATTAAACATTTATATTAGAAAAACCTATATACTTGAAATTTTCAAAGAAAATTTTCATGATTCATTGACTTTTGCCGTTAATGTAAAAAAAAATTACAAAAAAATGCACAAAATTCTGATGCAAAAAATGTGCAAAAAATGCAAAAAATGTGCAAAAAATGCAAAAAAATGCACATTTTTTTTTCAATAAAAATATTTTTTTTTAATTACTTTTTTTGGTAAATTTAAAACTTTATGTTTAACTAAAAACTTGTTTTTTAAAAAAATAATGATGTGCCTGAAAAAAAGGATAATTTTGATAGAATTAATTATGTGTAAAACACCTTCATTAACCCCCCCCAAAAAAATTACACTTAATAGATTAAACTATTTCCTTTAACATCAAAAGTTAATATACATCTTATATTAAAGTGTAAAAAAGGTAAGCTAAATTTAAGCTACTGGGTTCATACCCCATTTATAAAGGTTTCTTTCCTTTTTAATAATAAAATTATATAAACTTCTATTCTTTAATTCAATAATAATTGGTACGATAATTTCAATTTCAGCTTATTCTTGGTTTAATATATGAATTGGCCTTGAAATTAATCTTTTAAGAATTATCCCTTTAATAAAATCAAATAAAAATATTTATCCCGCAGAAGCAGCCTTAAAATATTTTATTACTCAGGCCTTAGCTTCTACTATTATCCTATTCGCTGTAATCATATCATTAATTTCTTCAGACTATATCCCTAATAATTCTGATATTTGATTAATGATAATTCTTAATTCAGCATTACTGACAAAACTAGGAGCTGCCCCCTTTCACTCCTGATTCCCTGAAGTAATAGAAGGATTAAATTGAATAAATAGCCTTATTTTATTAACATGACAAAAATTAGCCCCTATAATTTTAGTAATATATAATTTAAGTATAAATCAATTTTTAACATTTGTAATTATTACCTCCTCTATTGTAGGTGGAATTTTAGGATTAAATCAAACAAGCCTACGAAAAATTATAGCTTACTCTTCAATTAATCATATTGGTTGAATACTTGCAGGAATACTAAATTCTAAATTAATTTGATTAGTATATTTTATTATTTATTTTTTTATTAGATTAAATATTATTATTTTTTTTATAAAATTAAACTTATTCAACCTAAACCAACTTTTTAATGCATTAAATACAAATAAATTAATTAAATTATTTTTTATTTTAAATTTTTTATCTTTAGGAGGTTTACCCCCTTTTTTAGGGTTCCTCCCAAAATGAATTGTGGTTAATAATTTAATTTTAAATCAAATATATACCTTAAGAGTAGTTTTAATCATTACAACATTAATCACTTTGTATTTTTATATTCGACTAACATTTTCTTCTTTAACTATTCTAATAACTGAAAATTTAATTAAACCAACAAAATTTAATAATTTTATCTTTTTATTTTTAAATGTATTTACTCTACTTAGCTTATGCCTTTGTACTAGGATCTTAAATATCTTATAAGGATTTAAGTTAAGTTAAACTATCAACCTTCAAAGTTGATTATAGATTTTATCTAAGCCTTAAAAATTATTTACCTTTAAATTTGCAATTTAATATCATACTTGAATATAAGGCTTGGTAAAAGAATAAAATATTCGTAAATAAATTTACAGTTTATCGCCTGAACTCAGCCATTCTACCGAATAAATGGTTGTTTTCAACAAATCATAAAGATATCGGAACATTATATTTTATTTTTGGGATCTGAGCAGGTATAGTTGGAACCTCCCTTAGAGTGTTAGTACGAACAGAATTAGGAAGACCCGGAACTTTGATTGGAAATGATCAAATTTATAATGTAATCGTAACTGCCCATGCATTTATTATAATTTTTTTTATAGTAATACCAATTATAATTGGGGGCTTTGGAAACTGATTAGTACCCTTAATAATTGGTGCTCCAGATATAGCCTTTCCCCGAATAAATAATATAAGTTTCTGATTATTACCTCCTTCTTTATTCCTTCTAATTATAAGAAGAATTGTAGAAAGAGGTGCAGGAACTGGATGAACAGTTTACCCTCCTCTTTCATCTAATATTGCTCATGGGGGATCTTCAGTAGATTTAGCTATTTTTAGTTTACATTTAGCAGGAATTTCCTCAATTTTAGGGGCTATTAATTTTATTACCACAGTAATCAATATACGACCCAAAGGCATAACTTTAGACCGAATACCTTTATTTGTTTGAGCTGTTGTAATTACAGCAATCCTCTTACTTTTATCTTTGCCAGTTTTAGCAGGAGCAATTACTATATTGTTAACTGATCGAAATTTAAATACCTCTTTTTTTGATCCCGCTGGAGGAGGGGACCCAATTTTATACCAACATTTATTTTGATTTTTTGGACATCCTGAAGTTTATATTTTAATTCTCCCAGGTTTCGGTTTAATTTCTCATATTGTAAGACAAGAAAGTAGAAAAAAAGAAGCTTTTGGAACTTTAGGTATAATTTATGCTATAATAGCAATTGGTTTATTAGGATTTATTGTTTGAGCTCACCATATATTTACAGTAGGTATAGATGTCGATACCCGAGCTTATTTTACTTCAGCTACTATGATTATTGCAGTTCCTACTGGAATTAAAGTTTTTAGATGATTAGCTACTTTTCACGGATCAAGAATTAACTATAGGCCTACAACATTATGAGCACTAGGGTTTATTTTTTTATTCACAGTCGGAGGATTAACAGGAGTAGTTTTAGCTAACTCTTCAATTGATATTGTTTTACATGATACTTATTACGTTGTTGCTCATTTTCATTATGTTCTTTCTATAGGGGCAGTATTTGCAATTATAGCAGGAATTGTTCAATGATTTCCTTTATTTACAGGATTAACCTTAAATAATTTCTACTTAAAAATTCAATTTTTTATTATATTTATTGGAGTAAATTTAACGTTTTTTCCACAACATTTTTTAGGATTAATAGGAATACCACGACGATACTCAGACTATCCTGATATTTTTACTCTATGAAATATTGTTTCATCAATTGGATCTTTAATTTCCCTTATTAGAGTAATTTTTTTATTATTTATTTTTTGAGAGGCTTTCTCTATACAACGAAAAAGAATTAGTTCATTAAGAATAAATTCTTCAATTGAATGATTACAATTTAACCCCCCAGCAGAACATAGTTATTCCGAATTACCAATATTATCTGCTAATTTCTAATATGGCAGATTAGTGCATTGGACTTAAACCCCAAACATAAAGTTTAAACTTTTTTTAGAAATTTCAACTTGAAAAAGTTTCATATTACAAGATAGAGCATCACCTTTAATAGAACAATTATCATATTTTCATGATCATGCTTTAATAATTTTAGTAATTATTACTGTATTAGTTGGCCAATTATTATTATCACTATTTTTTAATAAATTTTTACATCGTTACTTATTAGAAGGTCAATTAATTGAAATTATTTGAACTATTTTACCAACTATTACTTTAGTTTTTATTGCCATCCCTTCTCTACGATTAATTTATATTTTAGATGAAATTAATAACCCAATAATCACTATTAAAACAATTGGACATCAATGATACTGATCTTATGAATATTCAGATTTTAAAACTATTGAATTTGACTCATATATAATCCCAATTAATGATATAAATTCATTCAATTTCCGTCTTTTAGATGTAGATAATCGAGTAATAATCCCCTTTGAATCGAATATTCGAATATTAGTTACATCTGCAGATGTTATTCATTCATGAACAATCCCTTCACTGGGGGTGAAAATTGACGGCACCCCTGGACGATTAAATCAAACAAGATTTTCAATTAATCGATCAGGATTATTTTATGGCCAATGTTCAGAAATTTGTGGATCTAACCACAGATTTATACCAATTGTAATTGAAAGAATTTCACCTAAATACTTTTCTAAATGAATTATTAAAATAATTGAATTATCATTAGATGGCTGAAAGTAAGCAATGGAATTTTAAATCATCTATAATATTATAACGGATATTTCTAATGAAAAATTTAGTTAATTTATAACATTAGTTTGTCAAGCTAAAATAATCACTTTGATAATTTTTAATTCCACAAATAATACCATTATACTGACTAACATTAATATTTTTCTTTTTAAGAATTTTCTTTTGTTTTAATAATTTAAATTATTTTAATTTTTTTTATAAAATTAAAATAACTGAAACTAAAATTAATAAAATAAATTTTAATTGAAAATGATAATAAATTTGTTTTCATCCTTTGACCCTACTTCAAACTTTAACTTCTCATTAAATTGATTAAGAACTTTAATTGGATTAAGAATTATCCCCCCATTATTTTGATTAGTCCCTTCACGATTTAATATTTTTTGAAATAAAATTATTATAACTTTACATAAAGAATTTAAAATTTTAATAGGAAATTATAAATCACAAGGAAGAACATTAATTTTTATTTCCTTGTTTTCTATTATTTTATTTAATAATTTTCTAGGCTTATTCCCCTATATTTTTACAAGAACAAGACACATAACTTTAACATTAAGATTAGCTTTACCATTATGAGTGAGATTTATAATCTATGGATGATTAAATAATACTATCCATATATTAGCTCATTTAGTTCCTCAGGGAACTCCTCCAATCCTTATACCTTTTATAGTATGTATTGAAACTATTAGAAATGTAATTCGACCCGGGACTTTAGCTATTCGTTTATCTGCTAATATAATTGCTGGTCATTTATTAATAACTTTATTAGGTAATACAGGACCTATAATAACAATCACCTTAGTAAATTTATTAATTATTATTCAAATTTTACTTTTAACACTTGAATCAGCAGTTGCAATTATTCAATCTTATGTTTTTGCTATTTTAAGAACTTTATATTCTAGTGAAGTAAATTAATGTCAATACATAAAAATCACCCTTTTCATTTAGTTGATATTAGTCCATGACCCTTATTAGGAGCATTAGGAGCTATATCTACAATAATAGGATTAATTAAATGATTTCATTTATATAATAATAACCTATTAATAATCGGTTTATTAATTACAATATTAATTATATACCAATGATGACGAGATATTGTTCGAGAAGGAACCTATCAAGGATTACATACTCTTTTAGTTACTAAAGGCTTACGTTGAGGAATAATTTTATTTATTACATCTGAAGTATTTTTTTTTATTTCTTTTTTTTGAGGATTTTTCCATAGATCATTAGCACCAAGAATTGAACTAGGATTATTATGGCCCCCAAAAGGAATCCAAACATTTAACCCAATTGAAATCCCTCTTCTTAATACTTTAATTTTATTAACATCAGGGTTAACTGTAACATGAGCTCACCATAGACTAATAGAAAACAATTTTTCTCAAGGTCTCCAAGGATTAATTTTTACAGTAACTCTAGGAATCTACTTCACAATCCTTCAAGGATATGAATATATTGAAGCTCCATTTTCTATTGCAGATTCAGTCTACGGTTCATCTTTTTTTATAGCAACTGGATTTCATGGATTACATGTAATTATTGGAACAACATTTTTATTAATTTGTACAATTCGTCAATTTTTAAATCATTTTTCTTCTATCCATCACTTTGGATTTGAAGCAGCTGCTTGATATTGACACTTTGTTGATGTAGTATGATTATTCTTATATATTTCTATCTATTGATGAGGTAGATAATTTATATAATATAAAAATTATATTTGACTTCCAATCAAAAAATCTAGATTCTAGTATAAATAATTAAAATTTTAATAAGATTAATAATAATAATTTGTTTGATTTTAATAATATTAACAATTATTTTAAATTTAATTTCTAAAAAAAGTTATTATGATCGAGAAAAAAGAAGCCCATTTGAATGTGGATTTGACCCTAAAACTTCAGCTCGTCTGCCCTTTTCTCTTCATTTTTTTTTAATTGCAATTATTTTTTTAATTTTTGACGTCGAAATTACCTTACTTTTACCATTAATTATAACAATAAAAATTTCTAATATTATAAATTATTCAATAATTTTAATTATCTTTATTTTTATTTTATTATGAGGTTTATACCATGAATGAAACCAAGGAGCATTAAATTGAATTAATTAGGATAATAGTTAATTATAACATTTAAGTTGCATTTAAAAATTATTGAATAACTCAATTTATCTTAAATAAGAAGCAAAATATTGTATTTAGTTTCGACCTAAAAGTTTGATTTATATAAATCCTTATTTTTAATTGAAACCAAAAAGAGGTCTATCACTGTTAATGATAAAAATGAGTTATTCTCCAATTAAAGAAATAAGAAAACCAAGAATAAGCA
>NW_026614215.1:0-12091 GCF_026230105.1 Diorhabda sublineata
CATAAATTATACCTAAAGTTCCAAAAGCTTCTTTTTTTCTACTTTCTTGTCTTACAATATGAGAAATTAAACCGAAACCTGGGAGAATTAAAATATAAACTTCAGGATGTCCAAAAAATCAAAATAAATGTTGGTATAAAATTGGGTCCCCTCCTCCAGCGGGATCAAAAAAAGAGGTATTTAAATTTCGATCAGTTAACAATATAGTAATTGCTCCTGCTAAAACTGGCAAAGATAAAAGTAAGAGGATTGCTGTAATTACAACAGCTCAAACAAATAAAGGTATTCGGTCTAAAGTTATGCCTTTGGGTCGTATATTGATTACTGTGGTAATAAAATTAATAGCCCCTAAAATTGAGGAAATTCCTGCTAAATGTAAACTAAAAATAGCTAAATCTACTGAAGATCCCCCATGAGCAATATTAGATGAAAGAGGAGGGTAAACTGTTCATCCAGTTCCTGCACCTCTTTCTACAATTCTTCTTATAATTAGAAGGAATAAAGAAGGAGGTAATAATCAGAAACTTATATTATTTATTCGGGGAAAGGCTATATCTGGAGCACCAATTATTAAGGGTACTAATCAGTTTCCAAAGCCCCCAATTATAATTGGTATTACTATAAAAAAAATTATAATAAATGCATGGGCAGTTACGATTACATTATAAATTTGATCATTTCCAATCAAAGTTCCGGGTCTTCCTAATTCTGTTCGTACTAACACTCTAAGGGAGGTTCCAACTATACCTGCTCAGATCCCAAAAATAAAATATAATGTTCCGATATCTTTATGATTTGTTGAAAACAACCATTTATTCGGTAGAATGGCTGAGTTCAGGCGATAAACTGTAAATTTATTTACGAATATTTTATTCTTTTACCAAGCCTTATATTCAAGTATGATATTAAATTGCAAATTTAAAGGTAAATAATTTTTAAGGCTTAGATAAAATCTATAATCAACTTTGAAGGTTGATAGTTTAACTTAACTTAAATCCTTATAAGATATTTAAGATCCTAGTACAAAGGCATAAGCTAAGTAGAGTAAATACATTTAAAAATAAAAAGATAAAATTATTAAATTTTGTTGGTTTAATTAAATTTTCAGTTATTAGAATAGTTAAAGAAGAAAATGTTAGTCGAATATAAAAATACAAAGTGATTAATGTTGTAATGATTAAAACTACTCTTAAGGTATATATTTGATTTAAAATTAAATTATTAACCACAATTCATTTTGGGAGGAACCCTAAAAAAGGGGGTAAACCTCCTAAAGATAAAAAATTTAAAATAAAAAATAATTTAATTAATTTATTTGTATTTAATGCATTAAAAAGTTGGTTTAGGTTGAATAAGTTTAATTTTATAAAAAAAATAATAATATTTAATCTAATAAAAAAATAAATAATAAAATATACTAATCAAATTAATTTAGAATTTAGTATTCCTGCAAGTATTCAACCAATATGATTAATTGAAGAGTAAGCTATAATTTTTCGTAGGCTTGTTTGATTTAATCCTAAAATTCCACCTACAATAGAGGAGGTAATAATTACAAATGTTAAAAATTGATTTATACTTAAATTATATATTACTAAAATTATAGGGGCTAATTTTTGTCATGTTAATAAAATAAGGCTATTTATTCAATTTAATCCTTCTATTACTTCAGGGAATCAGGAGTGAAAGGGGGCAGCTCCTAGTTTTGTCAGTAATGCTGAATTAAGAATTATCATTAATCAAATATCAGAATTATTAGGGATATAGTCTGAAGAAATTAATGATATGATTACAGCGAATAGGATAATAGTAGAAGCTAAGGCCTGAGTAATAAAATATTTTAAGGCTGCTTCTGCGGGATAAATATTTTTATTTGATTTTATTAAAGGGATAATTCTTAAAAGATTAATTTCTAAGGCCAATTCATATATTAAACCAAGAATAAGCTGAAATTGAAATTATCGTACCAATTATTATTGAATTAAAGAATAGAAGTTTATATAATTTTATTATTAAAAAGGAAAGAAACCTTTATAAATGGGGTATGAACCCAGTAGCTTAAATTTAGCTTACCTTTTTTACACTTTAATATAAGATGTATATTAACTTTTGATGTTAAAGGAAATAGTTTAATCTATTAAGTGTAATTTTTTTGGGGGGGGTTAATGAAGGTGTTTTACACATAATTAATTCTATCAAAATTATCCTTTTTTTCAGGCACATCATTATTTTTTTAAAAAACAAGTTTTTAGTTAAACATAAAGTTTTAAATTTACCAAAAAAAGTAATTAAAAAAAAATATTTTTATTGAAAAAAAAATGTGCATTTTTTTGCATTTTTTGCACATTTTTTGCATTTTTTGCACATTTTTTGCATCAGAATTTTGTGCATTTTTTTGTAATTTTTTTTTACATTAACGGCAAAAGTCAATGAATCATGAAAATTTTCTTTGAAAATTTCAAGTATATAGGTTTTTCTATTATAAATGTTTAATTAATTAAAATAATAGAAATGTATATATCACCCAAGAATATATTTAGTATGAGATTTTTAATAATGTTAATAGTTTCTAGTAACTTTATATATATATAAATAATAATAATTTATAAACTATTAAACTTATGAATTAATTCGATTGTTATATATATAGAAAACTATTACAAAGTTTAAAGACTTAAATTGAAAATCCCAGAAAGAGAATCATTTAGATCTTATTCACCATATTATTAATTTATGAATGGAGAATTATTAATATTATATTAAACCATAGTATATTTATAAATATATCACGTATAAATTTATAAAGAATATAAATTAAGTAAATATTAAATAATTCTTTAATTAATATAACTTTTATTTACTCATAAAAAAAAAAAAAAAAAAAAAAAACCTCTTTTTTTAATAATAAAATAAGATTTCATATGATTAAAGGATTTAATTTGCTAAATATTGTTTTATTTTTATATAAAATTCAAATAATTGAACAATAAAAATATAGAATTTTTGGGATATAATTTGTTTTTATGTTTATATTTTATCTAAATTATCAAAAGTTTAAGTTTACAAATAATTTTTATAAAATTGAATTTTTTTAGAAAAAAAAATTAAAAAATACTATTTTTTCTTTATTATTTTAGTTAGTTAAATTTAGTTTTTAATTTATTTAAAATTTTAGTTTAATTACTACTTTTTTTTAAAAAAAACCTTCATTTTTTTTTTGTTCATAGAAATTTTTAAAGAGTTATATTTTTATTAATTTTTAAGGCTAAAATTTTATATTTATAGAATTAATTTAATTGAAAAATTGGTTCAATCATTTTGTAGCTTGCATTAAGGGGTGCAAGTCAACTTAATTTATAGAATTAATTTAACTGAAAAATTAGGCCAATCATTTTGTAGCTTGCATTAAGGGGTGCAAGCCAACTTAATTTATAGAATTAATTTAACTGAAAAATTAGGCCAATCATTTTGTAGCTTGCATTAAGGGGTGCAAGTCAACTTAATTTATAGGATTAATTTAACTGAAAAATTAGGCCAATCATTTTGTAGCTTGCATTAAGGGGTGCAAGCCAACTTAATTTATAGAATTAATTTAACTGAAAAATTAGGCCAATCATTTTGTAGCTTGCATTAAGGGGTGCAAGTCAACTTAATTTATAGGATTAATTTAACTGAAAAATCGGGCCAATCATTTTGTAGCTTGCATTAAGGGGATGTAAGTTAACTTAATTTATAGAATTAATTTAATTGAAAAATTGGTTCAATCATTTTGTAGCTTGCATTAAGGGGATGCAAGTCAACTTAATTTATAGGATTAATTTAACTGAAAAATTGGGCCAATCATTTTGTAGCCTGCATTAAGGGGTGCAAGCCAACTTAATTTATAGAATTAATTTAACTGAAAAATTAGGCCAATCATTTTGTAGCTTGCATTAAGGGGTGCAAGCCAACTTAATTTATAGAATTAATTTAACTGAAAAATTAGGCCAATCATTTTGTAGCTTGCATTAAGGGGTGCAAGTCAACTTAATTTATAGGATTAATTTAACTGAAAAATCGGGCCAATCATTTTGTAGCTTGCATTAAGGGGATGTAAGTTAACTTAATTTATAGAATTAATTTAATTGAAAAATTGGTTCAATCATTTTGTAGCTTGCATTAAGGGGATGCAAGTCAACTTAATTTATAGGATTAATTTAACTGAAAAATTGGGCCAATCATTTTGTAGCTTGCATTAAGGGGTGCAAGTCAACTTAATTTATAGGATTAATTTAACTGAAAAATTGGGCCAATCATTTTGTAGCTTGCATTAAGGGGATGCAAGTTAACTTAATTTATAGAATTAATTTAATTGAAAAATTGGGTCAATCATTTTGTAGTTTGCATTAAGGGGATGCAAGTCAACTTAATTTATAGAATTAATCTAACTGAAAAATTGGGCCAATCATTTTGTAGCTTGCATTAAGGGGTGCAAGTCAACTTAATTTATAGGATTAATTTAACTGAAAAATTGGGTCAATCATTTTGTAGCTTGCATTAAGGGGATGTAAGTCAACTTAATTTATAGGATTAATTTAACTGAAAAGTTGGGCCAATCATTTTGTAGTTTGCATTAAGGGGTGCAAGTCAACTTAATTTATAGGATTAATTTAACTGAAAAGTTGGGTCAATCATTTTGTAGCTTGCATTAAGGGGATGCAAGTCAACTTAATTTATAGAATTAATTTAATTGAAAAATTGGGTCAATCATTTTGTAGTTTGCATTAAGGGGATGCAAGTCAACTTAATTTATAGAATTAATCTAACTGAAAAATTGGGCCAATCATTTTGTAGCTTGCATTAAGGGGTGCAAGTCAACTTAATTTATAGGATTAATTTAACTGAAAAGTTGGGTCAATCATTTTGTAGCTTGCATTAAGGGGTGCAAGTCAACTTAATTTATAGGATTAATTTATTAATTAAAGGTATAATTTTATAAAAGTTAAATTTGGTTCTCATATATGAAAAATTTTATTTTGTCATATAATTTTAAATTAAAATATGAGGTTAAAATTTAAAAAATAAGTTTTATGATTAATTTGTTTTTAATTTTGGTCAGTGAGAAAAATTTTGACGGGCAGGAAGTTTATTTTATGTTTATTTAATTGTTTATTTTTTAAAAGTTTTATTTTAACTTAAAAATTAGGTGTTATTTTTTATTATATGTGAATTATTTTATAGAAGAATTTAACAGTGATTAAAATTATATATTAAAGAAATTTAGATTTAGAAATAATAAGTATTATTAACAAAATTTGTGCCAGCAGTTGCGGTTATACAAATAATATAATTTAATTTTATTGATAAAAATTAATTGTAAGTAATAATTTTAATATAGAATTTAATAAGTGAAATTTTAAGTTTTATTTAAAAATTTAAGTTTGTTAATGAAGTTTAAAAATTTAAATTATAAACTAGGATTAGATACCCTATTATTTTAAATGTAATTAAAAATATTGAATTAGTAATAGTTATGTTCTTGAAAATTAAAAATTTTGGCGGTATTTTAGTCTTTTCAGAGGAACCTGTTCTGTAAATGATAATCCACGATTTAATTTACTTATATTATTAGTTTGTATATCATCGTAATTAAATATTTTATTAAAATTATAAATATTTAGAATTTAATATTATAAAATTTATCAGATCAAGGTGCAATTTATATATAAGAAGTAATGGGTTACAATAAAAATATTTTTGGATAATTTTTATTATTAAAAATTTAAATATGGATTTGATAGTAATTTTAATAAATTAATTAAAATGATTTTAGCTCTAAAATATGTACATATCGCCCGTCGCTTTCATTTAATATGAAATAAGTCGTAACAAAGTAGATTTACTGGAAAGTGAATCTAGAATACAAATTAGAGCTTGATTAAAAAGTATTTTAGTTACATTAAAAAGTTAATTGTGAAATTCAATTTAATTTGAAATAAGAATTTTATTATTTTTTTAAGTTATAAATTTTTAATTTAAGTAAAATTTATTTTATTATTAAAAAAGAAAAAATTTATTTAATTATAGTAAATTGTATTGTGAAAGAAAATTTTATTATTAAAAAAAGAAAAATTAATTTTTTGTACCTTGTGTATCAGGGTTTATTAAATAATATTTATGTATTTAATTTTTTCGAATTTAAAAGAGCTAAAAAATTAAAATTTTTATTGTAGAATAAATAATTTTTAATATTTTTTTTGTAATGAAATGTTATTCGTTTTTAAATATATCTAGTTTTTTAAGAAAAAAATTTAATTTATTTATTAATTAATATAGATATTTTTTAATATTTTTATATTATTAATAGTTAATATTTTTAGGGATGAGCTTAAAAATAAATTTTTATTAGTATATTAATAATTAAATTATAAAATTAGGATTAAAAATTTTCATATTTTGAAGTATGTTATAATTTATAATTAAAATTATATAATTTTTATTTACTATAAATTTTTTATTAAAATATAAATTTGAATATAAAAAATTTAGTAATAATGATAAAATTAGTATATAAATTTGTAAGTTTAAAATTTATTTATTAGGTTAAGTAAAGGAATTCGGCAAATATTTTTTCACCTGTTTATTAAAAACATGTCTTTTTGTGTTAAATTTAAAGTCTGGTCTGCCCTCTGAATATATTGAATGGCCGCGGTATTTTGACCGTGCTAAGGTAGCATAATCATTAGTTTTTTAATTGAAAGCTGGAATGAAGGGTTGAATGAAAAAAAGACTGTCTCTATTTAATTTTTATAGAATTTTATTTTTAAGTTCAAAAGCTTAAATAATATTAAAAGACGAGAAGACCCTATAGAGTTTTATAATTTTTTATATAAAAGATTTAGTATTAATTTTTTTATATTTAAAAATTATTTAATTGGGGTGATTAAAAAATTTAATAAACTTTTTTTATATTTTTATATTAATTAATAAATTGTTGATCCAAAAATTTTGATTACAAGATAAAATTACCTTAGGGATAACAGCGTAATTTTATTAAAGAGTTCAAATCGATAATAAAGATTGCGACCTCGATGTTGGATTAAAATTTATAATTGGTGCAGAAGCTAATTAATTAAGTCTGTTCGACTTTTAAAATTTTACATGATCTGAGTTTAAACCGGTTTAAGCCAGGTTGGTTTCTATCTTTAATTAAATTTAACATTTTAGTACGAAAGGACCAAATGAAAAAAATAATTTTTATATTTTGAATAAAATTAATTATTTTGGCAGATTAGTGCAATAGATTTAGAATCTTTAAATGTAATTTATATTACAAGTAATACTTGATATTAAAAGATTTTTTGATAATTATAATTTCAAGGTTAATTTTAATTATTTGTGTATTAATTAGGATTGCTTTTTTAACATTATTAGAACGTAAAGTTTTAGGTTATATTCAAATTCGTAAAGGGCCAAATAAAGTTGGGTTTATTGGTTTAATTCAACCTTTTAGGGATGCTATTAAATTATTTAGTAAAGAGCAAACTTATCCTTTTATGGCAAATTTTAATTTATATTATTTATCCCCTATTTTTAATTTATTATTATCTTTATTTATATGAATATGTATACCATTTATTAGGATTAATATTAGATTTAATTTAACGATTTTATTTTTTTTAGCTGTCTCAAGATTGAGAGTTTATATAATTATATTGGCTGGGTGATCTTCAAATTCTAATTATTCATTATTAGGTAGACTTCGTTCAGTTGCACAGACAATTTCTTATGAAGTAAGATTAGCTTTAATTTTAATATCATTTTTATTTTTAATTTTAAGTGTAAATTTAATTGATTTAATTAAATATCAAGAATTTATTTGATTTATATATTTATTATTACCATTATGTTTTATATGGTTAGTTTCAAGATTAGCTGAGACTAATCGAACTCCTTTTGATTTTGCTGAAGGAGAATCAGAGTTAGTTTCTGGATTTAACGTTGAATATAGAAGAGGAGGATTTGCAATAATTTTTTTAGCAGAATATGGAAATATTTTGTTTATAAGAATAATGTGTGTTTTTTTATTTATAGGGGCAAATTTAATAAGTTATATGTTTTTTTTAAAATTATCTTTTTTATCTTTTTTTTGGCTTTGGGTTCGAGGAACTTTACCTCGATATCGTTATGATAAATTAATATATTTAGCTTGAAAAGGTTATTTACCTGTTTCATTAAATTTTTTAATTTTTTTTTGTAGAATAAGAATATTTTTTTTTATTCTTATAATTTAGTTAATTATTTTTAGTATAAGTTAATAGAGAGTTTTAATCTCTTTTTTATATTTTCAAAATATAAACTTATACAAGTTCATTAACTATTTAAAAATAATTAAATCTCAAAAATATGAAGTGATAGGGTTAATTAGATAATAAAGGAAATAAATTATTGTGAGAATTTGACCTGTTAAAATATAAGGATCTTCAACTGGTCGGGCTCCAATTCATGTTAATAAAATAATAATAGATACTAATGTTCAAAATAAAAATTTATTTAATGGATAAAATTGAGATCTTAAGAATTTTTTTTTATTGATAAATGGGAGTACATATAAAATAGCAATTGATATAACTAATGCAATTACCCCCCCTAATTTATTAGGAATTGAGCGTAAAATAGCGTAAGCAAATAAAAAATATCATTCAGGTTGAATATGAATTGGTGTTACTAGTGGATTAGCGGGGGTAAAATTATCAGGGTCTCCAAGTAAATAGGGGTTTCTTAGAGTTAAAAAGATTAATAAAAAAATTATAATTAGAGCTCCTAGAATATCTTTAAAGATAAAATAAGGATGAAAGGGAATTTTATCAATATTACTATTAGTACCAATGGGATTTCTTGATCCTGTTTGATGTAAATATAATAAGTGAATAATTATAAAAGCAAAAATAATAAATGGTAAAATAAAATGAAATGTAAAAAAACGTGTTAGAGTTGCATTATCAACTGCAAATCCTCCTCAAATTCATTGAACTAACATATTTCCTAAGTAAGGAATTGCAGATATTAGGTTGGTAATAACAGTAGCCCCTCAAAAAGATATTTGACCTCAAGGTAAAACATACCCTAAAAAGGCAGTTGCTATTGTTAAAAAAAAGATTGTTACACCAATTATTCAAGTTTCTATTATATTATATGATCTATAATAAATTCCTCGGCCAATGTGAATGTATAAACAAATAAAAAAAAAAGAAGCTCCATTTGCATGTAAGGTTCGTAGTAATCAACCATAATTTACATCTCGACAAATATGGGCTACTCTATTGAAGGCTAATTCAATATTAGGACAGTAGTGTATTGCTAAAAATAAGCCTGTAAAAATTTGAATTATTAAACAAATACCTAGTAAAGATCCAAAATTTCATATATATGAAATATTTGATGGGGTTGGGAATGTAATTAATGAATTATTAATAATTTTTAATAATGGATTTTTTTTTCGTATGGGTATTTTCATTAAAATATTTGTCGTAAAGGTCCATATAAAAAGTTTGTAATTTTTACAGTAGCAATTAGAGTAATAAATAAATAAATAATTATTATAATTATAATTAAATAGTTTGGAAAATTGAAATATTTTATTATAGATAAATTGAGATTTTTATTTAAATAAAATGATTTTGTTTCAATTGTTTGTATTATGATATTTATATAATAATGGTCTAGAAATATTAAAATAAATAATAAAATTATTGTTAATATTGCAATTAGTAATAATTTAAAATTAAATTTGAATTTTTCATTAGAGGCAATTCTTGTTATATAAATAAATAAAATTAATATACCTCCAATTATAATTAAAAATAAGATATAGGAATATCAGTAATTTAGACTTATTAGGCTACTAACTAAGGCAATTATGAGAGTTTGTAGTAAAAGTATTAAACCACAGGTTAAAGGGTGTTTTATAAAAATAAATATTAAAGATAATATAAATAATATAGGAAAAAATAAAATTATATCAGATATTAGTTTAAGTAAAATATTAATTTTGGAGATTAATGATAAATATTATTTATATCTGAAGTTTTAAAAGAAACCTTATTTTTGGTTTACAAGACCAATATTTTATTTAAATTATTAAAACTTTAATGTTAATATATCTATTAATAGTAATATTTTTTTCTGGGGGGTTAATATTTGTTTTAAATCGAAAACATTTATTGATAATATTATTAAGTTTAGAATTTATTGTTATTTCTTTATATTTTAGATTATTTTTATATTTAAGGAATATAACTTATGAATATTTTTTTTCTATAATTTATTTAACAATAAGAGTATGTGAAGGTGCTTTAGGGTTATCTATATTGATTTTAATAGTTCGTGTTCATGGTAATGATTATATCACAACTTTTTCTTTTTTATGATAATATATTTATTAGGGTTATTGATATTGATTCCTTTAAGTTTTAAAAATTTTTGATTAATACAATGGTTTTTTTTTATTTTATCTTTTAGATTTATTTTTAATTATAGAGGGTTTTTTCAAGTTTTTAATATTTCTTATTTTTTAGGATTAGATATGTTATCTTATAGTCTAATTTTATTAAGGTTTTGAATTTGTAGTTTAATGATTTTAGCTAGAGTTAAATTGTATTTTAATAATGAATATCATAATTTATTTTTAATAATTTTGGTTATTTTATTATTAAGTCTTTATTTAACATTTTCTTCATTAAATTTATTTATTTTTTATTTATTTTTTGAAATTAGATTAATCCCCACTTTAATTTTAATTATAGGATGAGGGTATCAACCTGAACGTTTAGAGGCTGGTATTTATTTGTTATTTTATACTTTATTAATATCATTGCCTATAATAATTATAATTTTTTATTTAAGAGAAAAATATTATTTAACTATATTTATTTGTATAAATTTAGAATTAGATTCTTTTTTTATATTTTTATGTATTAATTTGGTTTTTTTTGTTAAGATTCCAATATTTTTTTTGCATTTATGACTTCCTAAAGCACATGTAGAGGCACCTATTTCTGGTTCAATAATTTTAGCAGGTATTATATTAAAATTAGGAGGATATGGACTTTTACGTTTTATGCTTATTTTTAAACAGTTTTTAATAAATTTAAATATTTTTTTTATGATAATTTGTTTATTAGGAGGCTTTATTGTTTCTTTAATTTGTGTTCGTCAAAGTGATATAAAATCTTTAATTGCTTATTCTTCTGTTTCTCATATAAGTTTAGTTTTAGCAGGTATTATGACTTTAAATTATTGAGGGTTATGAGGGGCTTTATTAATAATATTGGCCCATGGTTTATGTTCTTCAGGTTTATTTTGTTTAGCTAATATTTCTTATGAACGAATTCACAGTCGAAGTTTATATTTAAATAAGGGTTTATTGAATATTATGCCTAATTTAAGATTAATTTGATTTCTTTTAGTTTCTTCTAATATAGCAGCTCCTCCTTCATTAAATTTAATAAGAGAAATTATGTTAATTAATAGAATTTTATCTTTTAGTTTATTTAGTATACTATTTTTATCTTTGATATCATTTTTTAGGGCTGTTTATTCATTATTTTTATATTCATATACCCAACATGGTCAGTATTATTCAGGCTTATATATATTTAATAGGGGGCTAATTCGTGAGTATTTACTAATAATTTTACATTGATTACCTTTAAATTTATTATTTTTAAAATTAGAATTTCTAGTTCAATGAATTTAATCTAAATAGTTTAATAAAAATATTAGTTTGTGGTACTAAAGATATGAATAAAGATTTTAGATTATTTGTTATATTTATTTTATAATATTTTTATATTTGAGATTAACATTATTAATTTCTTCATTATATTTATTGGTTGTAAATTTAACTTATATTTTAGAATTTAATTTTATAATATTAAATTCTACTAATATTTATTTTGTTGTTTTATTAGATTGAATATCTTTGTTATTTATAAGGTTTGTTTTATTTATTTCTTCTATAGTAATTTTTTATAGAGAGGAATATATAGCTGAAGATATTTATAAGAATCGGTTTATTTTATTAGTAGTAATATTTGTTTTATCTATAATA
>NW_026614216.1:0-7500 GCF_026230105.1 Diorhabda sublineata
GAGTTCATTAAAATTTAACGAGACGTCAACTTCGATACACCACACATATATGTGCGCTGTACAACGGTACGCTTTCTACATTAACATTAATAAAGATGTATAGTGAAAATATATAAAAGATGTATTATGAATATTAAAAAGAAGTATTATGAAACTTCATACCGTCCGAGACGTAAAAGTGTTATGGAAAATATTAACAATAACGGAAAAAAAGTATTATGAAATTAGATTGCCGCTCGATGTACGAACGTACGAGATGTATTATATAAAAGTTGTATGAAAATAGTGATAATAATGAAAAATGAAGTATAACGAAATTATATTCCGCTCGATATAGGAACTTTTCGAAAAAAATGAATTGTGAAAGTTGAATGGAGACGTTTTGTGTGTAGGAGCCGTTCGAGGTATATTATATAAAAGTGTTATGGAAAATATTGACAATAACGGAAAAAATGTATTATGAAATTAGATCGCCGCTCGATGAACGAACGTACGAGATGTATTATATAAAAGTTGTATGAAAATAGTAATAATTATGAAAAACAAGTATTATGAAATGAGATTATCCCTAAATATATGAACTTGTCGAAAAAGATGAATTGTGAAAGTTGAATGGAGATGTTTTGTATGTAGGAACCGTTCGAGGTATATTATATAAAAGTGTTATGGAAAATATTGACAATAACGGAAAAAATGTATTATGAAATTAGATCGCCGCTCGATGAACGAACGTACGAGATGTATTATATAAAAGTTGTATGAAAATAGTAATAATTATGAAAAACAAGTATTATGAAATGAGATTTTCCCTAAATATATGAACTTGTCGAAAAAGATGAATTGTGAAAGTTGAATGGAGTTGTTTTTTATGTAGGAGCCGTTCGAGGTATATAATATAAAAGTGCTATGAAAATATTAACAATAACGGAAAAAAGTATTATGAAATTAGATCGCCGCTCGATGTATGAACGTCCGAGATGTATTATATAAAAGTTGTATTAAATTAGTGATAATAATGAAAAACAAGTAGTATGAAATTATATTCCGCTCGATATAAGAACTTGTCGAAAAAGATGAATTGCGAAAATTGAATGGAGATGTTTTGTATGTAGGAGCCGTTCGAGGTATATTATATAAAAGTGTTATGGAAAATATTAACAATAACGGAAAAAATGTATTATGAAATTAGATCGCCGCTCGATGAACGAACGTACGAGATGTATTATATAAAAGTTGTATGAAAATAGTAATAATTATGAAAAACAAGTATTATGAAATGAGATTTTCCCTAAATATATGAACTTGTCGAAAAAGATGAATTGTGAAAGTTGAATGGAGATGTTTTGTATGTAGGAACCGTTCGAGGTATATTATATAAAAGTGTTATGGAAAATATTGACAATAACGGAAAAAATGTATTATGAAATTAGATCGCCGCTCGATGAACGAACGTACGAGATGTATTATATAAAAGTTGTATGAAAATAGTAATAATTATGAAAAACAAGTATTATGAAATGAGATTTTCCCTAAATATATGAACTTGTCGAAAAAGATGAATTGTGAAAGTTGAATGGAGATGTTTTGTATGTAGGAACCGTTCGAGGTATATTATATAAAAGTGTTATGGAAAATATTAACAATAACGGAAAAAATGTATTATGAAATTAGATCGCCGCTCGATGAACGAACGTACGAGATGTATTATATAAAAGTTGTATGAAAATAGTAATAATTATGAAAAACAAGTATTATGAAATGAGATTTTCCCTAAATATATGAACTTGTCGAAAAAGATGAATTGTAAAAGTTGAATGGAGATGTTTTGTATGTAGGAACCGTTCGAGGTATATTATATAAAAGTGTTATGGAAAATATTGACAATAACGGAAAAAATGTATTATGAAATTAGATCGCCGCTCGATGAACGAACGTACGAGATGTATTATATAAAAGTTGTATGAAAATAGTAATAATTATGAAAAACAAGTATTATGAAATTAGATTTTCCCTAAATATATGAACTTGTCGAAAAAGATGAATTGTGAAAGTTGAATGGAGATGTTTTGTATGTAGGAGCCGTTCGAGGTATATTATATAAAAGTGCTATGAAAATATTAACAATAACGGAAAAAAGTATTATGAAATTAGATCGCCGCTCGATGTATGAACGTCCGAGATGTATTATATAAAAGTTGTATTAAATTAGTGATAATAATGAAAAACAAGTAGTATGAAATTATATTCCGCTCGACTTAGGAACTTGTCGAAAAAGATGAATTGTGAAAGTTGAATGGAGTTGTTTTTTATGTAGGAGCCGTTCGAGGTATATAATATAAAAGTGCTATGAAAATATTAACAATAACGGAAAAAAGTATTATGAAATTAGATCGCCGCTCGATGTATGAACGTCCGAGATGTATTATATAAAAGTTGTATTAAATTAGTGATAATAATGAAAAACAAGTAGTATGAAATTATATTCCGCTCGATATAAGAACTTGTCGAAAAAGATGAATTGCGAAAATTGAATGGAGATGTTTTGTATGTAGGAGCCGTTCGAGGTATATTATATAAAAGTGTTATGAAAACAATAACGGAAAACAGTATTATGAAATTAGATGACCGCTCGATGTATGAACGTCCGAGGTGCATTATATAAAAGTTGTATAAAATTAGTGATAATAATAAAAAACAATTATTGTGAAATTTTATTCCGCTCGACTTAGGAACTTGTCGAAAAAGATGAATTGCGAAAATTGAAAGTTTGGCGCCTGGCCGGCAGAGGGCGCTAGTGTCTATAAAACCGTGTTAAGTTTGTCTTCTGGCCGGCAGGTGGCGCTAGTGTCTATAAAACCGTGTCAAGTTTGGCGCCTGGCCGGCAGAGGGCGCTAGTGTCTATAAAACCGTGTTAAGTGTGGCTTCTGGCCGGCAGGTGGCGCTAGTGTCTGTAAATTCGTGTCAAGTTTGGCGTCTGGCCGGTAGAGGGCGCTAGTGTCTATAAAACCGTGTTTAGTTTGTCTTCTGGCCGGCAGAGGGCGCTAGTGTCTATAAAACCGTGTTAAGTGTGGCTTCTGGCCGGCAGGTGGCGCTAGTGTCTGTAAATTCGTGTCAAGTTTGGCGTCTGGCCGGCAGAGGGCGCTAGTGTCTATAAAACCGTGTTTAGTTTGTCTTCTGGCCGGCAGAGGGCGCTAGTGTCTGTAAATTCGTGTCAAGTTTGGCGTCTGGCTGGCAGAGGGCGCTAGTGTCTATAAAACCGTGTTTAGTTTGTCTTCTGGCCGGCAGGTGGCGCTAGTGTGTATAAAACCGTGTTAAGCGTGGCTTCAGGCCGGCAGAGGGCGCTAGTGTCTATAAAACCGTGTTTAGTTTGTCTTCTTGCCGGCAGGTGGCGCTAGTGTCTATAAAACCGTGTTTAGTTTTTCTTCTGGCCGGTAGGATATAAGAACTTGTCGAGGTGTAACATATAAAAGTTGTATGAAATAGTAATAACATCGAAAAAAAAAAACCGTGTCAAGTTTGGCGCCTGGCCGGCAGAGGGCGCTAGTGTCTATAAAACCGTGTTAAGTGTGGCTTCTGGCCGGCAGGTGGCGCTAGTGTCTATAAAACCGTGTTTAGTTTGTCTTCTGGCCGGCAGAGGGCGCTAGTGTCTATAAAACCGTGTTAAGTGTGGCTTCTGGCCGGCAGGTGGCGCTAGTGTCTGTGAATTCGTGCAAGTTTGGCGCCTGGCCGGCAGAGGGCGCTAGTGTCTATAAAACCGTGTTAAGTGTGGCTTCTGGCCGGCAGGTGGCGCTAGTGTCTGTAAATTCGTGTCAAGTTTGGCGCCTGGCCGGCAGAGGGCGCTAGTGTCTATAAAACCGTGTTTAGTTTGTCTTCTGGCCGGCAGAGGGCGCTAGTGTCTATAAAACCGTGTTAAGTGTGGCTTCTGGCCGGCAGGTGGCGCTAGTGTCTGTGAATTCGTGCAAGTTTGGCGCCTGGCCGGCAGAGGGCGCTAGTGTCTATAAAACCGTGTTTAGTTTGTCTTCTGGCCGGCAGAGGGCGCTAGTGTCTGTAAATTCGTGTCAAGTTTGGCGTCTGGCTGGCAGAGGGCGCTAGTGTCTATAAAACCGTGTTTAGTTTGTCTTCTGGCCGGCAGGTGGCGCTAGTGTGTATAAAACCGTGTTAAGCGTGGCTTCAGGCCGGCAGAGGGCGCTAGTGTCTATAAAACCGTGTTTAGTTTGTCTTCTTGCCGGCAGGTGGCGCTAGTGTCTATAAAACCGTGTTTAGTTTTTCTTCTGGCCGGTAGGATATAAGAACTTGTCGAGGTGTAACATATAAAAGTTGTATGAAATAGTAATAACATCGAAAAAAAAAAACCGTGTCAAGTTTGGCGCCTGGCCGGCAGAGGGCGCTAGTGTCTATAAAACCGTGTTAAGTGTGGCTTCTGGCCGGCAGGTGGCGCTAGTGTCTGTAAATTCGTGTCAAGTTTGGCGTCTGGCCGGTAGAGGGCACTAGTGTCTATAAAACCGTGTTAAGTGTGGCTTCTGGCCGGCAGAGGGCGCTAGTGTCTGTAAATTCGTGTCAAGTTTGGCGCCTGGCCGGCAGAGGGCGCTAGTGTCTATAAAACCGTGTTAAGTGTGGCTTCTGGCCGGCAGGTGGCGCTAGTGTCTGTAAATTCGTGTCAAGTTTGGCGTCTGGCCGGTAGAGGGCACTAGTGTCTATAAAACCGTGTTAAGTGTGGCTTCTGGCCGGCAGAGGGCGCTAGTGTCTGTAAATTCGTGTCAAGTTTGGCGCCTGGCCGGCAGAGGGCGCTAGTGTCTATAAAACCGTGTTTAGTTTGTCTTCTGGCCGGCAGGTGGCGCTAGTGTCTGTAAATTCGTGTTAAGTGTGGCTTCTGGCCGGCAGGTGGCGCTAGTGTCTGTGAATTCGTGCAAGTTTCGCGCCTGGCCGGCAGAGGGCGCTAGTGTCTATAAAACCGTGTTAAGTGTGGCTTCTGGCCGGCAGGTGGCGCTAGTGTCTGTAAATTCGTGTCAAGTTTGGCGTCTGGCCGGTAGAGGGCACTAGTGTCTATAAAACCGTGTTAAGTGTGGCTTCTGGCCGGCAGGTGGCGCTAGTGTCTGTGAATTCGTGCAAGTTTGGCGCCTGGCCGGCAGAGGGCGCTAGTGTCTATAAAACCGTGTTAAGTGTGGCTTCTGGCCGGCAGGTGGCGCTAGTGTCTGTAAATTCGTGTCAAGTTTGGCGTCTGGCCGGCAGAGGGCGCTAGTGTCTATAAAACCGTGTTTAGTTTGTCTTCTGGCCGGCAGAGGGCGCTAGTGTCTGTAAATTCGTGTCAAGTTTGGCGTCTGGCTGGCAGAGGGCGCTAGTGTCTATAAAACCGTGTTTAGTTTGTCTTCTGGCCGGCAGGTGGCGCTAGTGTGTATAAAACCGTGTTAAGCGTGGCTTCAGGCCGGCAGAGGGCGCTAGTGTCTATAAAACCGTGTTTAGTTTGTCTTCTTGCCGGCAGGTGGCGCTAGTGTCTATAAAACCGTGTTTAGTTTTTCTTCTGGCCGGTAGGATATAAGAACTTGTCGAGGTGTAACATATAAAAGTTGTATGAAATAGTAATAACATCGAAAAAAAAAAACCGTGTCAAGTTTGGCGCCTGGCCGGCAGAGGGCGCTAGTGTCTATAAAACCGTGTTAAGTGTGGCTTCTGGCCGGCAGGTGGCGCTAGTGTCTATAAAACCGTGTTTAGTTTGTCTTCTGGCCGGCAGAGGGCGCTAGTGTCTATAAAACCGTGTTAAGTGTGGCTTCTGGCCGGCAGGTGGCGCTAGTGTCTGTGAATTCGTGCAAGTTTGGCGCCTGGCCGGCAGAGGGCGCTAGTGTCTATAAAACCGTGTTAAGTGTGGCTTCTGGCCGGCAGGTGGCGCTAGTGTCTGTAAATTCGTGTCAAGTTTGGCGCCTGGCCGGCAGAGGGCGCTAGTGTCTATAAAACCGTGTTTAGTTTGTCTTCTGGCCGGCAGAGGGCGCTAGTGTCTATAAAACCGTGTTAAGTGTGGCTTCTGGCCGGCAGGTGGCGCTAGTGTCTGTGAATTCGTGCAAGTTTGGCGCCTGGCCGGTAGAGGGCACTAGTGTCTATAAAACCGTGTTAAGTGTGGCTTCTGGCCGGCAGGTGGCGCTAGTGTCTGTGAATTCGTGCAAGTTTGGCGCCTGGCCGGCAGAGGGCGCTAGTGTCTATAAAACCGTGTTAAGTGTGGCTTCTGGCCGGCAGGTGGCGCTAGTGTCTGTAAATTCGTGTCAAGTTTGGCGTCTGGCCGGCAGAGGGCGCTAGTGTCTATAAAACCGTGTTTAGTTTGTCTTCTGGCCGGCAGAGGGCGCTAGTGTCTGTAAATTCGTGTCAAGTTTGGCGTCTGGCTGGCAGAGGGCGCTAGTGTCTATAAAACCGTGTTTAGTTTGTCTTCTGGCCGGCAGGTGGCGCTAGTGTGTATAAAACCGTGTTAAGCGTGGCTTCAGGCCGGCAGAGGGCGCTAGTGTCTATAAAACCGTGTTTAGTTTGTCTTCTTGCCGGCAGGTGGCGCTAGTGTCTATAAAACCGTGTTTAGTTTTTCTTCTGGCCGGTAGGATATAAGAACTTGTCGAGGTGTAACATATAAAAGTTGTATGAAATAGTAATAACATCGAAAAAAAAAAACCGTGTCAAGTTTGGCGCCTGGCCGGCAGAGGGCGCTAGTGTCTATAAAACCGTGTTAAGTGTGGCTTCTGGCCGGCAGGTGGCGCTAGTGTCTATAAAACCGTGTTTAGTTTGTCTTCTGGCCGGCAGAGGGCGCTAGTGTCTATAAAACCGTGTTAAGTGTGGCTTCTGGCCGGCAGGTGGCGCTAGTGTCTGTGAATTCGTGCAAGTTTGGCGCCTGGCCGGCAGAGGGCGCTAGTGTCTATAAAACCGTGTTAAGTGTGGCTTCTGGCCGGCAGGTGGCGCTAGTGTCTGTAAATTCGTGTCAAGTTTGGCGCCTGGCCGGCAGAGGGCGCTAGTGTCTATAAAACCGTGTTTAGTTTGTCTTCTGGCCGGCAGAGGGCGCTAGTGTCTATAAAACCGTGTTAAGTGTGGCTTCTGGCCGGCAGGTGGCGCTAGTGTCTGTGAATTCGTGCAAGTTTGGCGCCTGGCCGGCAGAGGGCGCTAGTGTCTATAAAACCGTGTTTAGTTTGTCTTCTGGCCGGCAGAGGGCGCTAGTGTCTGTAAATTCGTGTCAAGTTTGGCGTCTGGCTGGCAGAGGGCGCTAGTGTCTATAAAACCGTGTTTAGTTTGTCTTCTGGCCGGCAGGTGGCGCTAGTGTGTATAAAACCGTGTTAAGCGTGGCTTCAGGCCGGCAGAGGGCGCTAGTGTCTATAAAACCGTGTTTAGTTTGTCTTCTTGCCGGCAGGTGGCGCTAGTGTCTATAAAACCGTGTTTAGTTTTTCTTCTGGCCGGTAGGATATAAGAACTTGTCGAGGTGTAACATATAAAAGTTGTATGAAATAGTAATAACATCGAAAAAAAAAAACCGTGTCA
>NW_026614217.1:0-11848 GCF_026230105.1 Diorhabda sublineata
TCCTAATTTTATAATTTAATTATTAATATACTAATAAAAATTTATTTTTAAGCTCATCCCTAAAAATATTAACTATTAATAATATAAAAATATTAAAAAATATCTATATTAATTAATAAATAAATTAAATTTTTTTCTTAAAAAACTAGATATATTTAAAAACGAATAACATTTCATTACAAAAAAATATTAAAAATTATTTATTCTACAATAAAAATTTTAATTTTTTAGCTCTTTTAAATTCGAAAAAATTAAATACATAAATATTATTTAATAAACCCTGATACACAAGGTACAAAAAATTAATTTTTCTTTTTTTAATAATAAAATTTTCTTTCACAATACAATTTACTATAATTAAATAAATTTTTTCTTTTTTAATAATAAAATAAATTTTACTTAAATTAAAAATTTATAACTTAAAAAAATAATAAAATTCTTATTTCAAATTAAATTGAATTTCACAATTAACTTTTTAATGTAACTAAAATACTTTTTAATCAAGCTCTAATTTGTATTCTAGATTCACTTTCCAGTAAATCTACTTTGTTACGACTTATTTCATATTAAATGAAAGCGACGGGCGATATGTACATATTTTAGAGCTAAAATCATTTTAATTAATTTATTAAAATTACTATCAAATCCATATTTAAATTTTTAATAATAAAAATTATCCAAAAATATTTTTATTGTAACCCATTACTTCTTATATATAAATTGCACCTTGATCTGATAAATTTTATAATATTAAATTCTAAATATTTATAATTTTAATAAAATATTTAATTACGATGATATACAAACTAATAATATAAGTAAATTAAATCGTGGATTATCATTTACAGAACAGGTTCCTCTGAAAAGACTAAAATACCGCCAAAATTTTTAATTTTCAAGAACATAACTATTACTAATTCAATATTTTTAATTACATTTAAAATAATAGGGTATCTAATCCTAGTTTATAATTTAAATTTTTAAACTTCATTAACAAACTTAAATTTTTAAATAAAACTTAAAATTTCACTTATTAAATTCTATATTAAAATTATTACTTACAATTAATTTTTATCAATAAAATTAAATTATATTATTTGTATAACCGCAACTGCTGGCACAAATTTTGTTAATAATACTTATTATTTCTAAATCTAAATTTCTTTAATATATAATTTTAATCACTGTTAAATTCTTCTATAAATAATTCACATATAATAAAAAATAACACCTAATTTTTAAGTTAAAATAAAACTTTTAAAAAATAAACAATTAAATAAACATAAAATAAACTTCCTGCCCGTCAAAATTTTTCTCACTGACCAAAATTAAAAACAAATTAATCATAAAACTTATTTTTTAAATTTTAACCTCATATTTTAATTTAAAATTATATGACAAAATAAAATTTTTCATATATGAGAACCAAATTTAACTTTTATAAAATTATACCTTTAATTAATAAATTAATCCTATAAATTAAGTTGACTTGCACCCCTTAATGCAAGCTACAAAATGATTGACCCAACTTTTCAGTTAAATTAATCCTATAAATTAAGTTGACTTGCACCCCTTAATGCAAGCTACAAAATGATTGGCCCAATTTTTCAGTTAGATTAATTCTATAAATTAAGTTGACTTGCATCCCCTTAATGCAAACTACAAAATGATTGACCCAATTTTTCAATTAAATTAATTCTATAAATTAAGTTGACTTGCATCCCCTTAATGCAAGCTACAAAATGATTGACCCAACTTTTCAGTTAAATTAATCCTATAAATTAAGTTGACTTGCACCCCTTAATGCAAACTACAAAATGATTGGCCCAACTTTTCAGTTAAATTAATCCTATAAATTAAGTTGACTTACATCCCCTTAATGCAAGCTACAAAATGATTGACCCAATTTTTCAGTTAAATTAATCCTATAAATTAAGTTGACTTGCACCCCTTAATGCAAGCTACAAAATGATTGGCCCAATTTTTCAGTTAGATTAATTCTATAAATTAAGTTGACTTGCATCCCCTTAATGCAAACTACAAAATGATTGACCCAATTTTTCAATTAAATTAATTCTATAAATTAAGTTAACTTGCATCCCCTTAATGCAAGCTACAAAATGATTGGCCCAATTTTTCAGTTAAATTAATCCTATAAATTAAGTTGACTTGCACCCCTTAATGCAAGCTACAAAATGATTGGCCCAATTTTTCAGTTAAATTAATCCTATAAATTAAGTTGACTTGCATCCCCTTAATGCAAGCTACAAAATGATTGAACCAATTTTTCAATTAAATTAATTCTATAAATTAAGTTAACTTACATCCCCTTAATGCAAGCTACAAAATGATTGGCCCGATTTTTCAGTTAAATTAATCCTATAAATTAAGTTGACTTGCACCCCTTAATGCAAGCTACAAAATGATTGGCCTAATTTTTCAGTTAAATTAATTCTATAAATTAAGTTGGCTTGCACCCCTTAATGCAAGCTACAAAATGATTGGCCTAATTTTTCAGTTAAATTAATTCTATAAATTAAGTTGGCTTGCACCCCTTAATGCAGGCTACAAAATGATTGGCCCAATTTTTCAGTTAAATTAATCCTATAAATTAAGTTGACTTGCATCCCCTTAATGCAAGCTACAAAATGATTGAACCAATTTTTCAATTAAATTAATTCTATAAATTAAGTTAACTTACATCCCTTAATGCAAGCTACAAAATGATTGGCCCGATTTTTCAGTTAAATTAATCCTATAAATTAAGTTGACTTGCACCCCTTAATGCAAGCTACAAAATGATTGGCCTAATTTTTCAGTTAAATTAATTCTATAAATTAAGTTGGCTTGCACCCCTTAATGCAAGCTACAAAATGATTGGCCTAATTTTTCAGTTAAATTAATCCTATAAATTAAGTTGACTTGCACCCCTTAATGCAAGCTACAAAATGATTGGCCTAATTTTTCAGTTAAATTAATTCTATAAATTAAGTTGGCTTGCACCCCTTAATGCAAGCTACAAAATGATTGGCCTAATTTTTCAGTTAAATTAATTCTATAAATTAAGTTGACTTGCACCCCTTAATGCAAGCTACAAAATGATTGAACCAATTTTTCAATTAAATTAATTCTATAAATATAAAATTTTAGCCTTAAAAATTAATAAAAATATAACTCTTTAAAAATTTCTATGAACAAAAAAAAAATGAAGGTTTTTTTTAAAAAAAAGTAGTAATTAAACTAAAATTTAAATAAATTAAAAACTAAATTTAACTAACTAAAATAATAAAGAAAAAATAGTATTTTTTAATTTTTTTTTCTAAAAAAATTCAATTTTATAAAATTATTTGTAAACTTAAACTTTTGATAATTTAGATAAAATATAAACATAAAAACAAATTATATCCCAAAAATTCTATATTTTTATTGTTCAATTATTTGAATTTTATATAAAAATAAAACAATATTTAGCAAATTAAATCCTTTAATCATATGAAATCTTATTTTATTATTAAAAAAAGAGGTTTTTTTTTTTTTTTTTTTTTTTTTTATGAGTAAATAAAAGTTATATTAATTAAAGAATTATTTAATATTTACTTAATTTATATTCTTTATAAATTTATACGTGATATATTTATAAATATACTATGGTTTAATATAATATTAATAATTCTCCATTCATAAATTAATAATATGGTGAATAAGATCTAAATGATTCTCTTTCTGGGATTTTCAATTTAAGTCTTTAAACTTTGTAATAGTTTTCTATATATATAACAATCGAATTAATTCATAAGTTTAATAGTTTATAAATTATTATTATTTATATATATATAAAGTTACTAGAAACTATTAACATTATTAAAAATCTCATACTAAATATATTCTTGGGTGATATATACATTTCTATTATTTTAATTAATTAAACATTTATATTAGAAAAACCTATATACTTGAAATTTTCAAAGAAAATTTTCATGATTCATTGACTTTTGCCGTTAATGTAAAAAAAAATTACAAAAAATGCACAAAATTCTGATGCAAAAAATGTGCAAAAAATGCAAAAAATGTGCAAAAAATGCAAAAAAATGCACATTTTTTTTTCAATAAAAATATTTTTTTTTAATTACTTTTTTTGGTAAATTTAAAACTTTATGTTTAACTAAAAACTTGTTTTTTAAAAAAATAATGATGTGCCTGAAAAAAAGGATAATTTTGATAGAATTAATTATGTGTAAAACACCTTCATTAACCCCCCCCAAAAAAATTACACTTAATAGATTAAACTATTTCCTTTAACATCAAAAGTTAATATACATCTTATATTAAAGTGTAAAAAAGGTAAGCTAAATTTAAGCTACTGGGTTCATACCCCATTTATATGGTTTCTTTCCTTTTTAATAATAAAATTATATAAACTTCTATTCTTTAATTCAATAATAATTGGTACGATAATTTCAATTTCAGCTTATTCTTGGTTTAATATATGAATTGGCCTTGAAATTAATCTTTTAAGAATTATCCCTTTAATAAAATCAAATAAAAATATTTATCCCGCAGAAGCAGCCTTAAAATATTTTATTACTCAGGCCTTAGCTTCTACTATTATCCTATTCGCTGTAATCATATCATTAATTTCTTCAGACTATATCCCTAATAATTCTGATATTTGATTAATGATAATTCTTAATTCAGCATTACTGACAAAACTAGGAGCTGCCCCCTTTCACTCCTGATTCCCTGAAGTAATAGAAGGATTAAATTGAATAAATAGCCTTATTTTATTAACATGACAAAAATTAGCCCCTATAATTTTAGTAATATATAATTTAAGTATAAATCAATTTTTAACATTTGTAATTATTACCTCCTCTATTGTAGGTGGAATTTTAGGATTAAATCAAACAAGCCTACGAAAAATTATAGCTTACTCTTCAATTAATCATATTGGTTGAATACTTGCAGGAATACTAAATTCTAAATTAATTTGATTAGTATATTTTATTATTTATTTTTTTATTAGATTAAATATTATTATTTTTTTTATAAAATTAAACTTATTCAACCTAAACCAACTTTTTAATGCATTAAATACAAATAAATTAATTAAATTATTTTTTATTTTAAATTTTTTATCTTTAGGAGGTTTACCCCCTTTTTTAGGGTTCCTCCCAAAATGAATTGTGGTTAATAATTTAATTTTAAATCAAATATATACCTTAAGAGTAGTTTTAATCATTACAACATTAATCACTTTGTATTTTTATATTCGACTAACATTTTCTTCTTTAACTATTCTAATAACTGAAAATTTAATTAAACCAACAAAATTTAATAATTTTATCTTTTTATTTTTAAATGTATTTACTCTACTTAGCTTATGCCTTTGTACTAGGATCTTAAATATCTTATAAGGATTTAAGTTAAGTTAAACTATCAACCTTCAAAGTTGATTATAGATTTTATCTAAGCCTTAAAAATTATTTACCTTTAAATTTGCAATTTAATATCATACTTGAATATAAGGCTTGGTAAAAGAATAAAATATTCGTAAATAAATTTACAGTTTATCGCCTGAACTCAGCCATTCTACCGAATAAATGGTTGTTTTCAACAAATCATAAAGATATCGGAACATTATATTTTATTTTTGGGATCTGAGCAGGTATAGTTGGAACCTCCCTTAGAGTGTTAGTACGAACAGAATTAGGAAGACCCGGAACTTTGATTGGAAATGATCAAATTTATAATGTAATCGTAACTGCCCATGCATTTATTATAATTTTTTTTATAGTAATACCAATTATAATTGGGGGCTTTGGAAACTGATTAGTACCCTTAATAATTGTGCTCCAGATATAGCCTTTCCCCGAATAAATAATAAAGTTTCTGATTATTACCTCCTTCTTTATTCCTTCTAATTATAAGAAGAATTGTAGAAAGAGGTGCAGGAACATGATAGAACAGTTTACCCTCCTCTTTCATCTAATATTGCTCATATGGGGGGATCTTCAGTAGATTTAGCTATTTTTAGTTTACATTTAGCAGGACTATTTCCTCAATTTTAGGGCTATTAATTTTATTACCACAGTATATCAATATACGACCCAAAGGCATAACTGTAGACCGAATACCTTTATTTGTTTGAGCTGTTGTAATTACAGCAATCCTCTTACTTTTATCTTTGCCAGTTTTAGCAGGAGCAATTACTATATTGTTACTCTGATCGAAATTTAAATACCTCTTTTTTTGATCCCGCTGGAGGAGGGGACCCAATTTTTATACCAACATTTATTTTGATTTTTTGGACATCCTGAAGTTTATATTTTAATTCTCCCAGGTTTCGGTTTAATTTCTCATATTGTAAGACATGAAAGTAGAAAAAAAGAAGCTTTTGGAACTTTAGGTATAATTTATGCTATAATAGCAATTGGTTTATTAGGATTTATTGTTTGAGCTCACCATATATTTACAGTAGGTATAGATGTCGATACCCGAGCTTATTTTACTTCAGCTACTATGATTATTGCAGTTCCTACTGGAATTAAAGTTTTTAGATGATTAGCTACTTTTCACGGATCAAGAATTAACTATAGGCCTACAACATTATGAGCACTAGGGTTTATTTTTTTATTCACAGTCGGAGGATTAACAGGAGTAGTTTTAGCTAACTCTTCAATTGATATTGTTTTACATGATACTTATTACGTTGTTGCTCATTTTCATTATGTTCTTTCTATAGGGGCAGTATTTGCAATTATAGCAGGAATTGTTCAATGATTTCCTTTATTTACAGGATTAACCTTAAATAATTTCTACTTAAAAATTCAATTTTTTATTATATTTATTGGAGTAAATTTAACGTTTTTTCCACAACATTTTTTAGGATTAATAGGAATACCACGACGATACTCAGACTATCCTGATATTTTTACTCTATGAAATATTGTTTCATCAATTGGATCTTTAATTTCCCTTATTAGAGTAATTTTTTTATTATTTATTTTTTGAGAGGCTTTCTCTATACAACGAAAAAGAATTAGTTCATTAAGAATAAATTCTTCAATTGAATGATTACAATTTAACCCCCCAGCAGAACATAGTTATTCCGAATTACCAATATTATCTGCTAATTTCTAATATGGCAGATTAGTGCATTGGACTTAAACCCCAAACATAAAGTTTAAACTTTTTTTAGAAATTTCAACTTGAAAAAGTTTCATATTACAAGATAGAGCATCACCTTTAATAGAACAATTATCATATTTTCATGATCATGCTTTAATAATTTTAGTAATTATTACTGTATTAGTTGGCCAATTATTATTATCACTATTTTTTAATAAATTTTTACATCGTTACTTATTAGAAGGTCAATTAATTGAAATTATTTGAACTATTTTACCAACTATTACTTTAGTTTTTATTGCCATCCCTTCTCTACGATTAATTTATATTTTAGATGAAATTAATAACCCAATAATCACTATTAAAACAATTGGACATCAATGATACTGATCTTATGAATATTCAGATTTTAAAACTATTGAATTTGACTCATATATAATCCCAATTAATGATATAAATTCATTCAATTTCCGTCTTTTAGATGTAGATAATCGAGTAATAATCCCCTTTGAATCGAATATTCGAATATTAGTTACATCTGCAGATGTTATTCATTCATGAACAATCCCTTCACTGGGGGTGAAAATTGACGGCACCCCTGGACGATTAAATCAAACAAGATTTTCAATTAATCGATCAGGATTATTTTATGGCCAATGTTCAGAAATTTGTGGATCTAACCACAGATTTATACCAATTGTAATTGAAAGAATTTCACCTAAATACTTTTCTAAATGAATTATTAAAATAATTGAATTATCATTAGATGGCTGAAAGTAAGCAATGGAATTTTAAATCATCTATAATATTATAACGGATATTTCTAATGAAAAATTTAGTTAATTTATAACATTAGTTTGTCAAGCTAAAATAATCACTTTGATAATTTTTAATTCCACAAATAATACCATTATACTGACTAACATTAATATTTTTCTTTTTAAGAATTTTCTTTTGTTTTAATAATTTAAATTATTTTAATTTTTTTTATAAAATTAAAATAACTGAAACTAAAATTAATAAAATAAATTTTAATTGAAAATGATAATAAATTTGTTTTCATCCTTTGACCCTACTTCAAACTTTAACTTCTCATTAAATTGATTAAGAACTTTAATTGGATTAAGAATTATCCCCCCATTATTTTGATTAGTCCCTTCACGATTTAATATTTTTTGAAATAAAATTATTATAACTTTACATAAAGAATTTAAAATTTTAATAGGAAATTATAAATCACAAGGAAGAACATTAATTTTTATTTCCTTGTTTTCTATTATTTTATTTAATAATTTTCTAGGCTTATTCCCCTATATTTTTACAAGAACAAGACACATAACTTTAACATTAAGATTAGCTTTACCATTATGAGTGAGATTTATAATCTATGGATGATTAAATAATACTATCCATATATTAGCTCATTTAGTTCCTCAGGGAACTCCTCCAATCCTTATACCTTTTATAGTATGTATTGAAACTATTAGAAATGTAATTCGACCCGGGACTTTAGCTATTCGTTTATCTGCTAATATAATTGCTGGTCATTTATTAATAACTTTATTAGGTAATACAGGACCTATAATAACAATCACCTTAGTAAATTTATTAATTATTATTCAAATTTTACTTTTAACACTTGAATCAGCAGTTGCAATTATTCAATCTTATGTTTTTGCTATTTTAAGAACTTTATATTCTAGTGAAGTAAATTAATGTCAATACATAAAAATCACCCTTTTCATTTAGTTGATATTAGTCCATGACCCTTATTAGGAGCATTAGGAGCTATATCTACAATAATAGGATTAATTAAATGATTTCATTTATATAATAATAACCTATTAATAATCGGTTTATTAATTACAATATTAATTATATACCAATGATGACGAGATATTGTTCGAGAAGGAACCTATCAAGGATTACATACTCTTTTAGTTACTAAAGGCTTACGTTGAGGAATAATTTTATTTATTACATCTGAAGTATTTTTTTTTATTTCTTTTTTTTGAGGATTTTTCCATAGATCATTAGCACCAAGAATTGAACTAGGATTATTATGGCCCCCAAAAGGAATCCAAACATTTAACCCAATTGAAATCCCTCTTCTTAATACTTTAATTTTATTAACATCAGGGTTAACTGTAACATGAGCTCACCATAGACTAATAGAAAACAATTTTTCTCAAGGTCTCCAAGGATTAATTTTTACAGTAACTCTAGGAATCTACTTCACAATCCTTCAAGGATATGAATATATTGAAGCTCCATTTTCTATTGCAGATTCAGTCTACGGTTCATCTTTTTTTATAGCAACTGGATTTCATGGATTACATGTAATTATTGGAACAACATTTTTATTAATTTGTACAATTCGTCAATTTTTAAATCATTTTTCTTCTATCCATCACTTTGGATTTGAAGCAGCTGCTTGATATTGACACTTTGTTGATGTAGTATGATTATTCTTATATATTTCTATCTATTGATGAGGTAGATAATTTATATAATATAAAAATTATATTTGACTTCCAATCAAAAAATCTAGATTCTAGTATAAATAATTAAAATTTTAATAAGATTAATAATAATAATTTGTTTGATTTTAATAATATTAACAATTATTTTAAATTTAATTTCTAAAAAAAGTTATTATGATCGAGAAAAAAGAAGCCCATTTGAATGTGGATTTGACCCTAAAACTTCAGCTCGTCTGCCCTTTTCTCTTCATTTTTTTTTAATTGCAATTATTTTTTTAATTTTTGACGTCGAAATTACCTTACTTTTACCATTAATTATAACAATAAAAATTTCTAATATTATAAATTATTCAATAATTTTAATTATCTTTATTTTTATTTTATTATGAGGTTTATACCATGAATGAAACCAAGGAGCATTAAATTGAATTAATTAGGATAATAGTTAATTATAACATTTAAGTTGCATTTAAAAATTATTGAATAACTCAATTTATCTTAAATAAGAAGCAAAATATTGTATTTAGTTTCGACCTAAAAGTTTGATTTATATAAATCCTTATTTTTAATTGAAACCAAAAAGAGGTCTATCACTGTTAATGATAAAAATGAGTTATTCTCCAATTAAAGAAATAAGAAAACCAAGAATAAGCTTCTAACTTAATTCTTAAGCAATGAAATTTTGTTTTTATTTCTATTTATATAGTTTAAAAAAAACATTACATTTTCATTGTAAAATTAGATTTTTTCTTATAAATACTTAAAAGTCTCTGACTTCCTTAATTTCTTCAAAATTACACTCTTTATAAGCTATTTAAGTAAATATTTAATAGTAAAAATATTAATCAAAAAATCAATAATAATAAATAAATTTTTAAATGATTAATTGAAAATAATTGTATTAAAGTTAATATTTTTAAATTTTTTGATATTTGTTGACCACCATAATATTCAAATCAGCCTTGATCAAAAATTTTTAAATATAATTTTCCTATATATAAAGGCAAATAATTAACCCCTAATGTAGATAAATAAGGTATATTTCATATTATACTTATAAATAAACTTGAAGTTAAAAATTTTAAAGTTAATAATTGATAAGAAAGCTTAAATTTAGCTAATTCATACCCTAACCATCCACCAATTATAATTACAAATAATGTTAATATTTTTATAAAAAAAGTTAAACAAATAAAATAAGGAGTAGAAAAAAGTAACCATGAAAATATACTGCCTCTAAAAATTACAAATAAAATTAATCCTCTTATTCCTTTTAATATAATTATTCTTCTTTCCTGAATAATATGCAAAGATATAAAATTAAAATTCCCAATTATGGAATAATAAGTTAAACGAAATCTATAAGATACGGTTAAACCAATAGAAATATAAAAAATTAAATAAATATAAATATTTAAATAATTTATTGATATAAATTCAACCACTAAATCTTTAGAATAAAACCCAGATATAAAAGGTAAACCACATAAAGATAAATTACAAATATTTAAATAAGTACATGTTAAAGGCAAATGTTTTACTAACCCTCCTATAAAACGAATATCTTGACAATTAAATAAATTATGAATGATATTACCAGCACACATAAATAATAAAGCTTTAAATAATGCATGAATTAATAAATGAAAAAATGCTAATTTATACTCTCCTAAAGCTAAAATTGATATTATTAAACCCAATTGTCTTAAAGTTGATAAAGCAATAATTTTTTTTAAATCAAATTCAAAATTAGCCCCTAAACCTGATATAAATATTGTTATTGATGAAATAAATAATAAAATTATTATCAAATTATTACTAAATGAAAAATTAAAACGGATTAATAAATAAACCCCAGCAGTAACTAATGTAGAAGAATGAACTAAAGAAGAAACAGGTGTAGGAGCTGCTATTGCTGCAGGCAACCAAGAAGAAAAAGGAATTTGAGCTCTCTTTGTTATTGCCGCTAAAACTACTAAATATCTAATTAATTGTATAACATAATCCTCCTTTATAATTTCTAAATAAAAAATAAAATTTCATCTACCAAAATTTAATATTCAAGCAATTGATATTAATAAAGCTACATCACCAATTCGATTCCTTAAAGCAGTTAATATTCCAGCCCTAAAACTTTTTAAATTTTGATAATAAATCACTAAACAATAAGAAACTAATCCTAATCCATCTCAACCTAATAAAATAGAAATTAAATTAGGTGAAATAATTAATAATAA
>NW_026614218.1:0-11790 GCF_026230105.1 Diorhabda sublineata
GTTAATCAGCCCATGGTTAACATTGATGTTCCGTCTTAGCATGGCTCGAGAGCCTACACCTAATTTGAGTTGGTTTGGTATACCACCTGTTTTATTAGGATCTTCAGGTAAGTATTCTCGTTTTTGACAATATGTTTTAGGATCCAATGAGATGTCTACAGCACTAACGGTGTATACTTTTGTGAGCTTTTCTAACTTTTCTGTCATAGTCGCATTATATGCATCAACCAGTCTAGTTGTTCTACAGCTTCTCCATTGTCAAATGGCCCTATCAACGGTACTCTGCGGTTTTCTATGATAGATAACTGCTGCATTGTAAGTTCTCCAACGCCAAGACTGTTTAATATGTCCACAAAAGTTGTATCTCCAGCTTGCCTCATATTTTGGGGCAACTCATAATAATGAAGATATTTAAATCGCACAAGACAATTATAATTATAGTAACAACGTAGGTCCGTCCTCGTAGTAAATATATTAGTCGTAGATAACAAGAAGTCACAACGATATCGCGTTTTAAAAACCTAGTGGCGTCATCTATCCGAATTGTTAATTGCGCGCTGACCGATGCTTCATAATAAGTAATATTAAGAAAACACAACGATACCGCGTTTTAAAAACTTAGTGGTGCCATCTATCCGCACAGGTCTGAATTATTTTAATTAGCTATTTTTTATCGTTCTATTTAATATTAAAACTGCAAGTCATATACATATTTACAATCAGTGTTTGAAATCCTTCATTTTTATACCCAACTCGATATGCTTGATAGAAAAAAAAATTTTTTACCTCACAATATGGCGTCCAAAATCTGCCATTTTGGTTTTTTTAAATGTCTCCTATCTAAGAACACTTGGGCTAATGAAACGAATCTAATGATACCTCAAATGTGAAAATCCGTTTAGTGGTTCTGGAGATACAAGGTAATAAAGAATATTACATACATACAAGATACGCGTTAAAAACATAACCCTTCTTGGCAGTAGGGTAAAAAACGAAGGGAGTAATAAAAAAAGTCCCAACAGAAAAAGGATCTACTTGGACATTGACAAGTACCTACGTAAAACTACTAAAAAAGGGCAAAGGAATGTACGAGGAAATACTGAAGGCATATAAAGATGCCTCCAGTAAAGCCGGTAATACCTCGACGAAACCATTCTGGTGGAACCCAGAGATAGAAAATGCCAGAATTAAATACAATAGATTACGACGTAGATACACCTGCGAAAAAGAACAACAATTAAAACAGAAATGGGAAGACAGTATGAAGGAACAAAGCAAATTCTTTAAGAGACTAATATTACAGGCCAAAAAGAGATGTTGGGAAGACCTCATAACAAACCTAGAAAACGATATATGGGGTCAAGTTTATAGGATAGTAACGGGTAAGTTGGCAAATAAAACACAAGGCCAGCTAAGTGCGAAGAGGAGGAAAAAGATCCTTCGCACACTGTTCCTAACAACGAGAAGGACACCGCTAGCGGCGAATGACGAACCCGTACTACAACAGAAACCAATGAGTTTTACCACCGAAGAGCTCGAAACAGCCCTAAGAGACATAAAAAACGGCAAGGCACCAGGACCTGATGGCCTGCCTAACGAAGCTCTGAAAATTGCGGTGAAAACCAAACCTTGAAAGTCTTGAATTATTTAAACGAACTTGAATTAAAGAAGTTCATTCAGTTAATTGCCCCGGACTAGGTAGTTCCGCGAATCAAAGTTTGACGTTAAATCCAAATTAAGATCGTCGTTTTAAACCCCAATAAAGACCCTATGTCCAAAACTAATTCCCTAATTAAATTAAAAAGAAAAAAGTACAAAATGCAATCTGTGAAAGATTTCGCCAATTTATAGACTACTAAAAAAATAATTTATAACTTAATTTATTAACATTTCCTGAATGCAATAAAAAAGGTAGTCTATAACTTGGAGCCTAGTCTAGTTCATAAGACAGTAATTAGAACTATTTTTGCTTTTACAAAAAAAGATCTTACCTGAATTTTTGAAATCGGCGGAAGGCTCCTTTAGGCCGGCTAAATCCCGCTTTTCAAAAATCTCTGGAGAAATTGATCTTCACGCTAGCACGATCGCTGACCAAAAGAACAAGGTAACTACCTCTCCAATTGTCAAATTCTCAGTCGAAAATTCGATTATAAATTTATAATCAAATACATAATGAAAAATTCCACACCGTTGACAGTCAAAAGGAAAATATGAATGAAGTTAGCAGTAGACTTCTTTAGCAAAATCGGGTCACACGTCATGACGACAATCTAGCCAGGTGCAACAATAGCTCAATTTCAAAAACACCAGCTAGCAAATGAATATCCGCAAAATTTACAAAATACTGCACGAATAACTTAACTTGTGACCAGTTAACTAGATGTTGCTCGAACCTTCTAAGGGGAAGCAACTTGGCTCTTACAAGCAACATAATTCTGCAACCAGTTATACCACGCCTGGCAAATTTCGAATAATGCTTGCGTCCTGTAGACCAAGACTTAACCTCAAAAGAAAATAAACCAAACATTCAATTTGTTTATATAAAAATAGTTCAACAAAAGGACAAATTAAACTGTGCTAAATAACTTAAATTCCAGGAACCCAGTATGTCACCAACAAGTACATACAAAACTACGAATGAGGTATAAAATATAATATGTAAATATTTCTACTCAAAGATAATATGACAAAATATCTTATAAAGAAAATTATTAACGAAAAGAAGTAGGTAGGTTTATATCGTATAATGTTTATAACAAAAGTAACGCAAGCTGTATGCAGTGAAAACGTTACAATGCCCCCCTCCGAGGAAAAAATAGAATTGCTTGCAAGACTATTTTTCTAAAGATCAACGCCTTGACAAATTCAAAGCTTTTGCCTGTTTGAATTTTGATACCTAACGCGTATTACTCGCCTATAAAATAGGACTCATCAATGGTGGGTCACAATTGGGAAAAGGTCATAATCGAGATAAGGTCACAATTAGTAGGGTCCAATCAAACAGCAAAAGAGGAACAAAAAAATTAAAGAAGGTATCGTATATTATGTATACTTATAATGTGAAAAAAACATTATACGTAATATAAACTATCAACTAAGTACACAAACTAGAAGGCAAAATCGAGAGAAGAACAAGATACATGTCGCGATCTAAGATCCAAGCAACACTAAAAAACTATTCAGAAGAGGAACCATCTGAATCACTCGACTCATCGACCGAAACACCATCATAATAAGGCTTGAGATATTTTATGTGCCACTTCCCTGCTTTAGTTCCGTCAACATTAGTCAATTCATAAGGAACCTTGGAATATTTCTTTTTAACAATAGACAAAATATACTTTTGAGCTATTTTTGCTGTAAACTTATTAGCAGCATCAGAAAGAACCTTATTAGCCTTTTGTAATTTCTTTTTAACATACGAAAACATATTTTTTAGGTCATTAAGATCTTTGACATAAGTTTTCAAATCACCAGGGATAAATTCTGGCAATTGAGCATCTTTAGAGTTATCACCCAAATCAGCACGGTAATGATTATAAAATTTTCCTGAAAGTGGTGTATGGCGTCCATAAACAATTAAACACGAAGGATAACCTGTGGTTTCATTCGTGGAATCGCTTGCTGAATTTTCGAAATTTCTATATCCCAAGTATCATGTGAATCAACGTAACAATGGATGGCAGTACCATGAGTGAAATAACACTGTGGTGAATAAACAGATGTTTTTAACTTCGCAATTTTTACAGACTTAAGTTCCTTGGAAATAAATTGTTTACCTAAAAGGACTCTATTTTCAATGATGTCACTGACAACTCGAGCTGTAGCATTACGAATAGGAAATAATAAAGTGAATTTAGAATAAAAGTCAATGACAGCAAGAAGCCATTCATGACCTTTTTTTGAACATGGAAATGGACCCATTAAATCGATTGCTATATGCTGAAAAGGACGATCAATAATTTTTTCTGGCCCATAAGACTCATTCTTGTCTGATTTGGAACTTTTTTTGAAGCACAAACATTACAACTTTTAACATTTCTAGAATATTTTGTCCCATTTTCGGCCAATAATAAAATTCTTGAATGCTACTGAGAGTTTTAAAGAAACCAACATGACCGCTAGTAGGCGGATCGTGACAAGATTTAATAACATCTTTTCTTTGAGGCACTAAAATTTTCCACTCTGGGAGATCAGGTTTCAAAAGTGAATTATTGGGGACGAATTTGAAAATCATATTATTTTCAACTTTCCATCGTGGATACGAATTAGGTGAAGCAAGAATTTTGTCTCGAAATTTTGTAAACCAAGCATCGATCCGGTCACTATCGTCTTGGACATAAGAAAGAAATTCATTTGACTCCGAAACTACTGATTCAGGTTTATCATTATCTTCAGCGAGAAAGAGCATCCGGAACAACATTGTTAGAACCTTTTCTGTGAACAAGATCAAAAGTATACTGACAAATACGTAAAGCCCACCTACTGAGTTTTCCGTAACAGCAGTGAATCTAGTTCTTTTGATGTAAGGTCTAAATTTATCAAAACAAAATAAGAGACCAAGTAGTTCTTATTCCGTTTCTCAGCAACACGCAGAACCACATTAGATGTATTGTACTCTAATACTGAAAATAAATAAAATAAATAGTATACGATATAGTATCGTTATATCAGGTGCAGAAGAAAGAGTTAGTGTTACAGAACTTTCAGCAGGTGTGGATTCGGGTTCCCAGAGCCGTTAATAGAGACGCCAAATCACTTTAAATTGAGGATTAGTAGATATCACCTGCCCAGGGTGAATATATCAATGGAGAAGTTTCATGATGTTGTTATTATTATATTTAACGTGATGGTATTAAAATATAGATCAAAAGTAATTAATCACTGAAAAAATTTTTGAAATCCATCTATAAATGACTTAGAAATAAATTATTGAAGTTTACGTATTTTAGTACAGAACGTCTGTGGTTTCTGATTCGCCTGTGACGTCATTTGACCTATTCAATATCACCGCACCACGAATCATTCAAGTATTAGTTTCCGAGTTGCGCTAGGGTTCTTGCTTCGTTCGTGTTTATTTACGTACAGTCGTTTGTTTCTTTTTTATTTATGAGCGTGTAGTTTTTATTTCACTATAATGGATGAAGGCTTCGTCAAAGGGCAAAGTGATAATTTGCCTAATATTGATATATACTCAGTAATGGATTTTTTTTCGTCAAATCCGTCTTATGTTAGTGCTGAAATAAAAGGAGTTAAACTTTTTAAGTAAATATACTTTTAAGTTCCTTTCATCAACCACATGGTCTAACTTACAACTATGATTTCTAAATAAAAAACATTTCATAAACAGATTGTAGTTAAGTACTGGTTGTTTGGATCGTCATGTTTACAATACATACGTGTATTGCCCACCGTGTTGCATTGATGGAAACGATATCAAATGTATCAATATTTTTTCAGGGCCGGTCAAGCATCTTACCGAGATGAAGCTATTGGATATGTTCAAGTGAAACGTGAGGGCTCTAAATGCACAGTGAAATGCAGAATTTCACCTGAACATAAAGTGAAAAGTAAGCCTTATCACTGCACGTTGGTTTGTAATGAAAACGAAGGAATGGTGGAAAGTGTAGTCTGTCATGATTGTGCTACTAATCAAGGAGGGTGCAAACACACTGTTGCATTTTTGATATGGCTCTTTAAAATAAGTGAGGAACCTGCCACTACGTCAATAAAATGTTACTGAACAAAACCAACACTTTCTAAAGTTGGAAGTCAGATTAAATTTATAAAAGCTAAAGATTTTAAAAACAAAAAGTATTCTGAATCAAATATTACTGAAGATACAACCTTTTTTAACAAATTCGTAACGGAATATAAAAATCGTGGAACTAACAACGTGCAAATAATGACCTATTTTATGGATATTAACATTGAAATGAAAGCTTCACTTTACTATCTGATCTGCAAATACAGTGAGTGAGGTGAGTGAGTTGAAGTGTATTTTTTGTTCCGGTGAAAAAAAGTGATGTTTCCGGAGAAACATCAACAAAATGTCGGAAAATTTTGAGGTTAAGACATGTACAGAAATACAAACATGTTATTCTCCCTGATGAAATTTTTGAGTCTGGGTATCACAGTGACTGCTATAAACCGTTTACTGCTTTGAAAAAAAAATTTTTCGATAAAAATGTAATGGAATATGCGTCATTACAGATCAGTACGTTTCCATCAATTAAGCAACCATCAACGTTGGCTGATAGCTCAATAATTAAAGAGTCAGTCGTACAATATTTACCTGTTCAAAATATAAGTATTCCTGAGGCAGATGAAGTAAACAAGAATATTGATACCAAAGGAAGTACCTTGTGAAAATTCTGCAGAAAATTCATCTAGTTTTGAGACTTCTTGTCCGGTTACTGCAATACATTTAAATAATTTGCAATAAAAAGCAAAAAAAAATCCGATGTTGAAAAGAGACATTGCATACTTCTGAAAAAAAAAAATTTGAAAAAACTATTCTACAAATTTCAAGCTCGATACAGATGCTTATAATGAAATTTCCATAAAATTTAGACTCTTTCCAATAATAAAATATACTACCATGGTAGTTGCCAGCAAATTTTTGGCAATGAAAAAAGGTCACTTGTGAAAAGCACTGTCCATACGTCATGGCACATCAGTCGAGAAATTTATGAAAGTGTTTCCAAGGAAATATGTTATTTAATTGGGGAAAATGTTGTGAATCGAGAAACGCTACTATTTCCTGACGTATTTACATAAACAGTATCACGACATACTCAAAGAGTTCAGTGAGATTATAAAGGGAGCGTCGAGATCGATATTTACTATTTGAAGGAAAAAATTCGTAAAATAATTCAGCTTAATAAACGCATTGGAAACTTCAAGATACGTTGCAAGTATCTGAAGCCATTTTAAAGATGAAATTATGAATATAAAATCAGGAAAATTAACCGACTATTTAACTAGTCAACGATTAATGAAGAGCGAATGCGCCACACCATCAATTGTTTCCGATTTTTTCGCTTCGGTGATTGGAAATTATACTCGCAAACGTCATGCGACAGTTTCAGACGTCATGTAAAATCTTTGCCACAGGACTAAATTTATATGACTCATAATGAGAATGCTAAAACCTCAAAACACATCTGCTTAGGCATGACATTAGAAAGCCTTACAAGTAATTGATGTAATAAATAGTTACGGTCACTGTACTAGTTACAACCCTATTAAAGAATTAAAAACAGAAGCAACTTATTCATCAATTTCACGAACCGGATTATGTAAGCAATTAACAAGAATAGAAATCTTTCAACAGGTGTAGCTTTTAATAATTTTGACAGGTTTATTGTCACAAAAATACAAAATTCATTCTCCATGATACTTGACCATACGCCTGAAGATGATATCGAAGCATTAGAGGTTATAACACATAATAAGTGGCGAAGTTGATCTTTTGAGTCTATTGACCTTAATTTACAACAATGTACCAAAAATTCAAATAGACTAACAATATTCAACCAAAAATTGAAGAAGGAGAAAATATTATTTTAGATGAAAGTCTTAATGATCAGATCGATAACATATGAATACTTAGTCATGCTCTTAGACTATCAAAAACTTCTATGTGGGTTGGTTTTAACAGTAAAGCCATGAAAGATGATACTCCAATAATGAAGTAGTCTTGGAAACTATGAATCAATGCCTGTCAAGTTTGGAAAAACTGAATCAACCTTACATCCAATTGAGGTATGACTTGGTTATCGCAAAAATTGCTCTGCAGATTCAATGTAACGAAAAAGACACCTTTAAAAAGTTATTGTACATTAGGGTGCTTATCATATAATGCTGTCATATTTCGAAGCAATTGGTAAAGTAATAAATATGGTTTATAGAAGATAATGATTGAAAGAGAAATTCTTGCCAGTGGGTCTGTTTCAAGTTTCATCGACGGTAAAAATTTTAACTGATACAAACGGTTACGGCTTTAGGATTAGACGTTTCGCATTTTAGATCTTTTCTAGCCTATAAAAATTTCCAAATATCTCATCATATACGAGAAGAAATAGAAAGATTAGAATCCTGTCAGACATCAGTATATTTCATTTACTATCAAGATTTGAAAGTCTGGCGTTATGAATATGCCATATATGAACAACAAGCTCTTTATGGCGAATTCGGGAAAAAAAATTTGTTTCAACATTTGCCCCAACAGAATTTATAATATTTCATTTATAATTTTATTAACATAAGAATAAATTTAATTACAAACAGATAAAATAAATATAAGATAAGATATACATACACCTGCTCGGGAAGAGGCTAAGATTTTTTTTGTCTGTTAATGTTTGGTCACCTTAAGTCTTCTGCCGTGAACAATATACACTTCTAAGACTGTACTTCATGCCGGTTTGTTTTACATTGTCTTTTATATCATCTTTTTATTTGTTAATGTCCTTTCCTACTCTTGTGTTTTCCTGTATTAATTTAAGTATTTCCTCCGAGAAATGTTTTTGTTCCATTCTTGTCTAAAGTATTTCGTTTCTGGTTTCCTTATGTTTCCATTTGATATCCTAAATTTATTTTTTTATTTCTGTTTTTATATCTTCTATATCACTTTTAATTTATATTGTGAGTTCTTCTAGTATCTTTTTTAATTTCTTCTATTGGAACTTTGTTATACATATATTAGCACATGTGATCTTCAGAGTATTTCGATTTTCTTAAATGCTTTTGCTTCCTCAAAAGAATTATCATGCTTTGGCTTTTTTCTATTGACACTAATCCAGTAAGTATAACGTTCTGCGTGCAGTTTTAATGCTACGAGCCCACTCTGTTCAACCCGAGTACCACACTCAAACACGCCAAGCTAACCGCGAGTATTGATAAGATGGTAGTATCGTTATTACTGATCTAACAATTAAGTAGAAATTTCTGGAACCGTTGATGATATTCACACTGTTTACACTACCACTACACCAACACTGTCTGAGGCCCATTTTGATAACTAAGTTATCGTATTTAGCAACAGAAGGTAAACTTCACATAGATTTCTTTTTTATGTTTCTTTTAAAAATTTTTTTTCAAATGAAGTAAAAACTTACCTCTATGTCTCACATATACTCTAATTTTTTTGATTTAAAATATTTGTTTTTACTTCATTTTTAATCAAAAATTCTCACGTAAAAATATCGCCTTTTTTAAAAAAGTCGCTAGGCGTTTTTGTTCGTTTCTACTGTATGAAAGTATAAAAAATATACATTGCTGTGGTAAGTGAAAATACAAGAAAAATGAATGGCATGCACAAAGAGATAATAATTTATCATAGCATTCATTTTATGCCTCCGACTGCAATTCTGTTTATAATGTTTCAAAAAAGTGTACAATATGCAGGTACATTGGTTTTGTACTGTTTCAATTTATGTTTCTGGTTTTAAGTACCTAATCATTATTTTTTTAAAATACCTTATCATTGAATTTTCATCTTGTTTCAGTCTTTTCAGTTGATTTTTAATTGTAGTTATCCATGCAGGCGGGTTTTTTTGTTTTTTTTTTAATTATTATTTTATTTAGTCCGGAGAGAGTCTTCACTCTGCTCAAAGCAACGTAAGCTTGACCTTTTGCAAATAAGTTTCTACTTAAATCTACAACTGCTCGGTCTAAAGTTGTGCCCTGTAATTTATGCACCGTCACTGCCCAGCATAAAATTAGGGGAAGCATTCGTCGCTCGATGTTGCCTTTACCACGTAAAGCATCAAATTCTGTAGCACAAGGCTCTATCCAGACTATCATCGAACTCCACAAATACTGCTTGTGGCAGTTCTCTTGGTTCCAACTGCTCTCTGCGTAGTGCTGGCCAATCTATTCGTTGGATAACATCCATAGCACCGTTAATCAGCCCATGGTTAACATTGATGTTCCGTCTTAGCATGGCTCGAGAGCCTACACCTAATTTGAGTTGGTTTGGTATACCACCTGTTTTATTAGGATCTTCAGGTAAGTATTCTCGTTTTTGACAATATGTTTTAGGATCCAATGAGATGTCTACAGCACTAACGGTGTATACTTTTGTGAGCTTTTCTAACTTTTCTGTCATAGTCGCATTATATGCATCAACCAGTCTAGTTGTTCTACAGCTTCTCCATTGTCAAATGGCCCTATCAACGGTACTCTGCGGTTTTCTATGATAGATAACTGCTGCATTGTAAGTTCTCCAACGCCAAGACTGTTTAATATGTCCACAAAAGTTGTATCTCCAGCTTGCCTCATATTTTGGGGCAACTCATAATAATGAAGATATTTAAATCGCACAAGACAATTATAATTATAGTAACAACGTAGGTCCGTCCTCGTAGTAAATATATTAGTCGTAGATAACAAGAAGTCACAACGATATCGCGTTTTAAAAACCTAGTGGCGTCATCTATCCGAATTGTTAATTGCGCGCTGACCGATGCTTCATAATAAGTAATATTAAGAAAACACAACGATACCGCGTTTTAAAAACTTAGTGGTGCCATCTATCCGCACAGGTCTGAATTATTTTAATTAGCTATTTTTTATCGTTCTATTTAATATTAAAACTGCAAGTCATATACATATTTACAATCAGTGTTTGAAATCCTTCATTTTTATACCCAACTCGATATGCTTGATAGAAAAAAAAATTTTTTACCTCACAATATGGCGTCCAAAATCTGCCATTTTGGTTTTTTTAAATGTCTCCTATCTAAGAACACTTGGGCTAATGAAACGAATCTAATGATACCTCAAATGTGAAAATCCGTTTAGTGGTTCTGGAGATACAAGGTAATAAAGAATATTACATACATACAAGATACGCGTTAAAAACATAACCCTTCTTGGCAGTAGGGTAAAAAACGAAGGGAGTAATAAAAAAAGTCCCAACAGAAAAAGGATCTACTTGGACATTGACAAGTACCTACGTAAAACTACTAAAAAAGGGCAAAGGAATGTACGAGGAAATACTGAAGGCATATAAAGATGCCTCCAGTAAAGCCGGTAATACCTCGACGAAACCATTCTGGTGGAACCCAGAGATAGAAAATGCCAGAATTAAATACAATAGATTACGACGTAGATACACCTGCGAAAAAGAACAACAATTAAAACAGAAATGGGAAGACAGTATGAAGGAACAAAGCAAATTCTTTAAGAGACTAATATTACAGGCCAAAAAGAGATGTTGGGAAGACCTCATAACAAACCTAGAAAACGATATATGGGGTCAAGTTTATAGGATAGTAACGGGTAAGTTGGCAAATAAAACACAAGGCCAGCTAAGTGCGAAGAGGAGGAAAAAGATCCTTCGCACACTGTTCCTAACAACGAGAAGGACACCGCTAGCGGCGAATGACGAACCCGTACTACAACAGAAACCAATGAGTTTTACCACCGAAGAGCTCGAAACAGCCCTAAGAGACATAAAAAACGGCAAGGCACCAGGACCTGATGGCCTGCCTAACGAAGCTCTGAAAATTGCGGTGAAAACCAAACCTTGAAAGTCTTGAATTATTTAAACGAACTTGAATTAAAGAAGTTCATTCAGTTAATTGCCCCGGACTAGGTAGTTCCGCGAATCAAAGTTTGACGTTAAATCCAAATTAAGATCGTCGTTTTAAACCCCAATAAAGACCCTATGTCCAAAACTAATTCCCTAATTAAATTAAAAAGAAAAAAGTACAAAATGCAATCTGTGAAAGATTTCGCCAATTTATAGACTACTAAAAAAATAATTTATAACTTAATTTA
>NW_026614219.1:0-11664 GCF_026230105.1 Diorhabda sublineata
AAAAGTCAAGTCTTCGATGCTCTGCCATTGAATGTGTCACCCTCATAATAATATCTTCGGAAAGCGTGTTTCACTATGACCTGACGGAGAGGGGAAAATCCAAAAAGGCTCACTAATGACATTTTTTCCCAAAAAAACTAATCAAAAAGTGGAAGAGAATTGTTAGTTGTCGAAACGGTGAAGGAAATATGGAATTCGGTAGGTCATTTAGAAACACGTTATGTGATTCTGACAATGCCAAGTTTCGTAAAAAAAAGTCAAGTCTTCGATGCTCTGCCATTGAATGTGTCACCCTCATAATAATATCTTCGGAAAGCGTGTTTCACTATGACCTGACGGAGAGGGGAAAATCCAAAAAGGCTCACTAATGACATTTTTTCCTAAAAAAACTAATCAAAAAGTGGAAGAGAATTGTTAGTTGTCGAAACGGTGAAGGAAATATGGAATTCGGTAGGTCATTTAGAAGCACGTTATGTGATTCTGACAATGCCAAGTTTCGTAAAAAAAAGTCAAGTGTTCGATGCTCTGCCATTGAATGTGTCACCCCCATAATAATATAATATTCGGAAAGTGTGTTTCACTATGACCTGACGGAGAGGGGAAAATCCAAAAAGGCTCACTAATGACATTTTTTCCTAAAAAAACTAATCAAAAAGTGGAAGAGAATTGTTAGTTGTCGAAACGGTGAAGGAAATATGGAATTCGGTAGGTCATTTGGAAACGCCTCATGTGATTCCGACAATGCCAAGTTTCGTAAAAAAAAGTCAAGTCTTCGATGCTCTGCCAATGAAAGTGTCACCCCCATAATAATATAATATTCGGAAAATGTGTTTCACTATGACTTGACGGAGAGGGAAAATCCAAAAAGGCTCAATAATGGCATTGTTTTTTCTCAACAAAACTAAACAAAAAGTGGAAGAGAATTGTTATTTGTCGAAACGGTGAAGGGAAGATGGAATTCGGTAGGTCATTTAGAAAAACGTTATGTGATTCCGACTATGCCAAGTTTCGTAAAAAAAAGTCAAGTCTTCGATGCTCTGCCATTGAATGTGTCACCCTCATAATAATATCTTCGGAAAGCGTGTTACACTATGACCTGACGGAGAGGGGAAAATCCAAAAAGGCTCACTAATGACATTTTTTCCTAAAAAAACTAATCAAAAAGTGGAAGAGAATTGTTAGTTGTCGAAACGGTGAAGGAAATATGGAATTCGGTAGGTCATTTAGAAACACGTTATGTGATTCTGACAATGCCAAGTTTCGTAAAAAAAAGTCAAGTCTTCGATGCTCTGCCATTGAATGTGTCACCCTCATAATAATATCTTCGGAAAGCGTGTTTCACTATGACCTGACGGAGAGGGGATAATCCAAAAAGGCTCACTAATGACATTTTTTCCTAAAAAAACTAATCAAAAAGTGGAAGAGAATTGTTAGTTGTCGAAACGGTGAAGGAAATATGGAATTCGGTAGGTCATTTAGAAAACGTTATGTGATTCTGACAATGCCAAGTTTCGTAAAAAAAAGTCAAGTGTTCGATGCTCTGCCATTGAATGTGTCACCCCCATAATAATATAATATTCGGAAAGTGTGTTTCACTATGACCTGACGGAGAGGGGAAAATCCAAAAAGGCTCACTAGTGACATTTTTTCCTAAAAAAACTAATCAAAAAGTGGAAGAGAATTGTTAGTTGTCGAAACGGTGAAGGAAATATGGAATTCGGTAGGTCATTTAGAAACACGTTATGTGATTCTGACAATGCCAAGTTTCGTAAAAAAAAGTCAAGTCTTTGATGCTCTGCCATTGAATGTGTCACCCTCATAATAATATCTTCGGAAAGCGTGTTTCACTATGACCTGACGGAGAGGGGAAAATCCAAAAAGGCTCACTAATGACATTTTTTCCTAAAAAAACTAATCAAAAAGTGGAAGAGAATTGTTAGTTGTCGAAACGGTGAAGGAAATATGGAATTCGGTAGGTCATTTGGAAACGCCTCATGTGATTCCGACAATGCCAAGTTTCGTAAAAAAAAGTCAAGTCTTCGATGCTCTGCCAATGAAAGTGTCACCCCCATAATAATATAATATTCGGAAAATGTGTTTCACTATGACTTGACGGAGAGGGAAAATCCAAAAAGGCTCAATAATGGCATTGTTTTTTCTCAACAAAACTAAACAAAAAGTGGAAGAGAATTGTTATTTGTCGAAACGGTGAAGGGAAGATGGAATTCGGTAGGTCATTTAGAAAAACGTTATGTGATTCCGACTATGCCAAGTTTCGTAAAAAAAAGTCAAGTCTTCGATGCTCTGCCATTGAATGTGTCACCCTCATAATAATATCTTCGGAAAGCGTGTTACACTATGACCTGACGGAGAGGGGAAAATCCAAAAAGGCTCACTAATGACATTTTTTCCTAAAAAAACTAATCAAAAAGTGGAAGAGAATTGTTAGTTGTCGAAACGGTGAAGGAAATATGGAATTCGGTAGGTCATTTAGAAACACGTTATGTGATTCTGACAATGCCAAGTTTCGTAAAAAAAAGTCAAGTCTTCGATGCTCTGCCATTGAATGTGTCACCCTCATAATAATATCTTCGGAAAGCGTGTTTCACTATGACCTGACGGAGAGGGGATAATCCAAAAAGGCTCACTAATGACATTTTTTCCTAAAAAAACTAATCAAAAAGTGGAAGAGAATTGTTAGTTGTCGAAACGGTGAAGGAAATATGGAATTCGGTAGGTCATTTAGAAACACGTTATGTGATTCTGACAATGCCAAGTTTCGTAAAAAAAAGTCAAGTCTTCGATGCTCTGCCATTGAATGTGTCACCCCCATAATAATATAATATTCGGAAAGTGTGTTTCACTATGACCTGACGGAGAGGGGAAAATCCAAAAAGGCTCACTAGTGACATTTTTTCCTAAAAAAACTAATCAAAAAGTGGAAGAGAATTGTTAGTTGTCGAAACGGTGAAGGAAATATGGAATTCGGTAGGTCATTTAGAAACACGTTATGTGATTCTGACAATGCCAAGTTTCGTAAAAAAAAGTCAAGTGTTCGATGCTCTGCCATTGAATGTGTCACCCCCATAATAATATAATATTCGGAAAGTGTGTTTCACTATGACCTGACGGAGAGGGGAAAATCCAAAAAGGCTCACTAGTGACATTTTTTCCTAAAAAAACTAATCAAAAAGTGGAAGAGAATTGTTAGTTGTCGAAACGGTGAAGGAAATATGGAATTCGGTAGGTCATTTAGAAACACGTTATGTGATTCTGACAATGCCAAGTTTCGTAAAAAAAAGTCAAGTCTTTGATGCTCTGCCATTGAATGTGTCACCCTCATAATAATATCTTCGGAAAGCGTGTTTCACTATGACCTGACGGAGAGGGGAAAATCCAAAAAGGCTCACTAATGACATTTTTTCCTAAAAAAACTAATCAAAAAGTGGAAGAGAATTGTTAGTTGTCGAAACGGTGAAGGAAATATGGAATTCGGTAGGTCATTTAGAAAAACGTTATGTGATTCTGACAATGCCAAGTTTCGTAAAAAAAGTCAAGTCTTCGATGCTCTGCCATTGAATGTGTCACCCTCATAATAATATCTTCGGAAAGCGTGTTTCACTATGACCTGACGGAGAGGGGAAAATCCAAAAAGGCTCACTAATGACATTTTTTCCTAAAAAAACTAATCAAAAAGTGGAAGAGAATTGTTAGTTGTCGAAACGGTGAAGGAAATATGGAATTCGGTAGGTCATTTAGAAACACGTTATGTGATTCTGACAATGCCAAGTTTCGTAAAAAAAAGTCAAGTCTTCGATGCTCTGCCATTGAATGTGTCACCCTCATAATAATATCTTCGGAAAGCGTGTTTCACTATGACCTGACGGAGAGGGGAAAATCCAAAAAGGCTCACTAATGACATTTTTTCCTAAAAAAACTAATCAAAAAGTGGAAGAGAATTGTTAGTTGTCGAAACGGTGAAGGAAATATGGAATTCGGTAGGTCATTTAGAAACACGTTATGTGATTCTGACAATGCCAAGTTTCGTAAAAAAAAGTCAAGTGTTCGATGCTCTGCCATTGAATGTGTCACCCCCATAATAATATAATCTTCGGAAAGTGTGTTTCACTATGACCTGACGGAGAGGGGAAAATCCAAAAAGGCTCACTAATGACATTTTTTCCTAAAAAAACTAATCAAAAAGTGGAAGAGAATTGTTATTTGTCGAAACGGTGAAGGGAAGATGGAATTCGGTAGGTCATTTAGAAAAACGTTATGTGATTCCGACTATGCCACGTTTCGTAAAAAAAAGTCAAGTCTTCGATTCTCTGCCATTGAATGTGTCACCCCCATAATAATATAATATTCGGAAAGTGTGTTTCACTATGACTTGACGAAGACGGAAAAATCCAAAAAGGCTCACTAATGACATTTTTTCCTAGAAAAACTAATCAAAAAGTGGAAGAGAATTGTTAGTTGTCGAAACGGTGAAGGAAATATGGAATTCGGTAGGTCATTTAGAAAAACGTTATGTGATTCCGACTATGCCACGTTTCGTAAAAAAAAGTCAAGTCTTCGATTCTCTGCCATTGAATGTGTCACCCCCATAATAATATAATATTCGGAAAGTGTGTTTCACTATGACCTGACGGAGAGGGGAAAATCCAAAAAGGCTCACTAATGACATTTTTTCCTAAAAAAACTAATCAAAAAGTGGAAGAGAATTGTTATTTGTCGAAACGGTGAAGGGAAGATGGAATTCGGTAGGTCATTTAGAAAAACGTTATGTGATTCCGACTATGCCACGTTTCGTAAAAAAAAATTCAAGTCTTCGATTCTCTGCCATTGAATGTGTCACCCCCATAATAATATAATATTCGGAAAGTGTGTTTCACTATGACTTGACGAAGACGGAAAAATCCAAAAAGGCTCACTAATGACATTTTTTCCTAAAAAAACTAATCAAAAAGTGGAAGAGAATTGTTAGTTGTCGAAACGGTGAAGGAAATATGGAATTCGGTAGGTCATTTAGAAACACGTTATGTGATTCTGACAATGCCAAGTTTCGTAAAAAAAAGTCAAGTCTTCGATGCTCTGCCATTGAATGTGTCACCCTCATAATAATATCTTCGGAAAGCGTGTTACACTATGACCTGACGGAGAGGGGAAAATCCAAAAAGGCTCACTAATGACATTTTTTCCTAAAAAAACTAATCAAAAAGTGGAAGAGAATTGTTAGTTGTCGAAACGGTGAAGGAAATATGGAATTCGGTAGGTCATTTAGAAACACGTTATGTGATTCTGACAATGCCAAGTTTCGTAAAAAAAAGTCAAGTCTTCGATGCTCTGCCATTGAATGTGTCACCCTCATAATAATATCTTCGGAAAGCGTGTTTCACTATGACCTGACGGAGAGGGGAAAATCCAAAAAGGCTCACTAATGACATTTTTTCCTAAAAAAACTAATCAAAAAGTGGAAGAGAATTGTTAGTTGTCGAAACGGTGAAGGAAATATGGAATTCGGTAGGTCATTTAGAAAAACGTTATGTGATTCTGACAATGCCAAGTTTCGTAAAAAAAAGTTAAGTCTTCGATGCTCTGCCATTGAATGTGTCACCCTCATAATAATATCTTCGGAAAGCGTGTTTCACTATGACCTGACGGAGAGGGGAAAATCCAAAAAGGCTCACTAATGACATTTTTTCCTAAAAAAACTAATCAAAAAGTGGAAGAGAATTGTTAGTTGTCGAAACGGTGAAGGAAATATGGAATTCGGTAGGTCATTTAGAAACCCAATATGTGATTCTGACAATGCCAAGTTTCGTAAAAAAAAGTCAAATCTTCGATGCTCTGCCATTGAATGTGTCACCCTCATAATAATATCTTCGGAAAGCGTGTTTCACTATGACCTGACGGAGAGGGGAAAATCCAAAAAGGCTCACTAATGACATTTTTTCCCAAAAAAACTAATCAAAAAGTGGAAGAGAATTGTTAGTTGTCGAAACGGTGAAGGAAATATGGAATTCGGTAGGTCATTTAGAAACACGTTATGTGATTCTGACAATGCCAAGTTTCGTAAAAAAAAGTCAAGTCTTCGATGCTCTGCCATTTAATGTGTCACCCTCATAATAATATCTTCGGAAAGCGTGTTTCACTATGACCTGACGGAGAGGGGAAAATCCAAAAAGGCTCACTAATGACATTTTTTCCTAAAAAAACTAATCAAAAAGTGGAAGAGAATTGTTAGTTGTCGAAACGGTGAAGGAAATATGGAATTCGGTAGGTCATTTAGAAGCACGTTATGTGATTCTGACAATGCCAAGTTTCGTAAAAAAAAGTCAAGTGTTCGATGCTCTGCCATTGAATGTGTCACCCCCATAATAATATAATATTCGGAAAGTGTGTTTCACTATGACCTGACGGAGAGGGGAAAATCCAAAAAGGCTCACTAATGACATTTTTTCCTAAAAAAACTAATCAAAAAGTGGAAGAGAATTGTTAGTTGTCGAAACGGTGAAGGAAATATGGAATTCGGTAGGTCATTTGGAAACGCCTCATGTGATTCCGACAATGCCAAGTTTCGTAAAAAAAAGTCAAGTCTTCGATGCTCTGCCAATGAAAGTGTCACCCCCATAATAATATAATATTCGGAAAATGTGTTTCACTATGACTTGACGGAGAGGGAAAATCCAAAAAGGCTCAATAATGGCATTGTTTTTTCTCAACAAAACTAAACAAAAAGTGGAAGAGAATTGTTATTTGTCGAAACGGTGAAGGGAAGATGGAATTCGGTAGGTCATTTAGAAAAACGTTATGTGATTCCGACTATGCCAAGTTTCGTAAAAAAAAGTCAAGTCTTCGATGCTCTGCCATTGAATGTGTCACCCTCATAATAATATCTTCGGAAAGCGTGTTACACTATGACCTGACGGAGAGGGGAAAATCCAAAAAGGCTCACTAATGACATTTTTTCCTAAAAAAACTAATCAAAAAGTGGAAGAGAATTGTTAGTTGTCGAAACGGTGAAGGAAATATGGAATTCGGTAGGTCATTTAGAAACACGTTATGTGATTCTGACAATGCCAAGTTTCGTAAAAAAAAGTCAAGTCTTCGATGCTCTGCCATTGAATGTGTCACCCTCATAATAATATCTTCGGAAAGCGTGTTTCACTATGACCTGACGGAGAGGGGATAATCCAAAAAGGCTCACTAATGACATTTTTTCCTAAAAAAACTAATCAAAAAGTGGAAGAGAATTGTTAGTTGTCGAAACGGTGAAGGAAATATGGAATTCGGTAGGTCATTTAGAAAACGTTATGTGATTCTGACAATGCCAAGTTTCGTAAAAAAAAGTCAAGTGTTCGATGCTCTGCCATTGAATGTGTCACCCCCATAATAATATAATATTCGGAAAGTGTGTTTCACTATGACCTGACGGAGAGGGGAAAATCCAAAAAGGCTCACTAGTGACATTTTTTCCTAAAAAAACTAATCAAAAAGTGGAAGAGAATTGTTAGTTGTCGAAACGGTGAAGGAAATATGGAATTCGGTAGGTCATTTAGAAACACGTTATGTGATTCTGACAATGCCAAGTTTCGTAAAAAAAAGTCAAGTCTTTGATGCTCTGCCATTGAATGTGTCACCCTCATAATAATATCTTCGGAAAGCGTGTTTCACTATGACCTGACGGAGAGGGGAAAATCCAAAAAGGCTCACTAATGACATTTTTTCCTAAAAAAACTAATCAAAAAGTGGAAGAGAATTGTTAGTTGTCGAAACGGTGAAGGAAATATGGAATTCGGTAGGTCATTTGGAAACGCCTCATGTGATTCCGACAATGCCAAGTTTCGTAAAAAAAAGTCAAGTCTTCGATGCTCTGCCAATGAAAGTGTCACCCCCATAATAATATAATATTCGGAAAATGTGTTTCACTATGACTTGACGGAGAGGGAAAATCCAAAAAGGCTCAATAATGGCATTGTTTTTTCTCAACAAAACTAAACAAAAAGTGGAAGAGAATTGTTATTTGTCGAAACGGTGAAGGGAAGATGGAATTCGGTAGGTCATTTAGAAAAACGTTATGTGATTCCGACTATGCCAAGTTTCGTAAAAAAAAGTCAAGTCTTCGATGCTCTGCCATTGAATGTGTCACCCTCATAATAATATCTTCGGAAAGCGTGTTACACTATGACCTGACGGAGAGGGGAAAATCCAAAAAGGCTCACTAATGACATTTTTTCCTAAAAAAACTAATCAAAAAGTGGAAGAGAATTGTTAGTTGTCGAAACGGTGAAGGAAATATGGAATTCGGTAGGTCATTTAGAAACACGTTATGTGATTCTGACAATGCCAAGTTTCGTAAAAAAAAGTCAAGTCTTCGATGCTCTGCCATTGAATGTGTCACCCTCATAATAATATCTTCGGAAAGCGTGTTTCACTATGACCTGACGGAGAGGGGATAATCCAAAAAGGCTCACTAATGACATTTTTTCCTAAAAAAACTAATCAAAAAGTGGAAGAGAATTGTTAGTTGTCGAAACGGTGAAGGAAATATGGAATTCGGTAGGTCATTTAGAAACACGTTATGTGATTCTGACAATGCCAAGTTTCGTAAAAAAAAGTCAAGTCTTCGATGCTCTGCCATTGAATGTGTCACCCCCATAATAATATAATATTCGGAAAGTGTGTTTCACTATGACCTGACGGAGAGGGGAAAATCCAAAAAGGCTCACTAGTGACATTTTTTCCTAAAAAAACTAATCAAAAAGTGGAAGAGAATTGTTAGTTGTCGAAACGGTGAAGGAAATATGGAATTCGGTAGGTCATTTAGAAACACGTTATGTGATTCTGACAATGCCAAGTTTCGTAAAAAAAAGTCAAGTGTTCGATGCTCTGCCATTGAATGTGTCACCCCCATAATAATATAATATTCGGAAAGTGTGTTTCACTATGACCTGACGGAGAGGGGAAAATCCAAAAAGGCTCACTAGTGACATTTTTTCCTAAAAAAACTAATCAAAAAGTGGAAGAGAATTGTTAGTTGTCGAAACGGTGAAGGAAATATGGAATTCGGTAGGTCATTTAGAAACACGTTATGTGATTCTGACAATGCCAAGTTTCGTAAAAAAAAGTCAAGTCTTTGATGCTCTGCCATTGAATGTGTCACCCTCATAATAATATCTTCGGAAAGCGTGTTTCACTATGACCTGACGGAGAGGGGAAAATCCAAAAAGGCTCACTAATGACATTTTTTCCTAAAAAAACTAATCAAAAAGTGGAAGAGAATTGTTAGTTGTCGAAACGGTGAAGGAAATATGGAATTCGGTAGGTCATTTAGAAAAACGTTATGTGATTCTGACAATGCCAAGTTTCGTAAAAAAAGTCAAGTCTTCGATGCTCTGCCATTGAATGTGTCACCCTCATAATAATATCTTCGGAAAGCGTGTTTCACTATGACCTGACGGAGAGGGGAAAATCCAAAAAGGCTCACTAATGACATTTTTTCCTAAAAAAACTAATCAAAAAGTGGAAGAGAATTGTTAGTTGTCGAAACGGTGAAGGAAATATGGAATTCGGTAGGTCATTTAGAAACACGTTATGTGATTCTGACAATGCCAAGTTTCGTAAAAAAAAGTCAAGTCTTCGATGCTCTGCCATTGAATGTGTCACCCTCATAATAATATCTTCGGAAAGCGTGTTTCACTATGACCTGACGGAGAGGGGAAAATCCAAAAAGGCTCACTAATGACATTTTTTCCTAAAAAAACTAATCAAAAAGTGGAAGAGAATTGTTAGTTGTCGAAACGGTGAAGGAAATATGGAATTCGGTAGGTCATTTAGAAACACGTTATGTGATTCTGACAATGCCAAGTTTCGTAAAAAAAAGTCAAGTGTTCGATGCTCTGCCATTGAATGTGTCACCCCCATAATAATATAATCTTCGGAAAGTGTGTTTCACTATGACCTGACGGAGAGGGGAAAATCCAAAAAGGCTCACTAATGACATTTTTTCCTAAAAAAACTAATCAAAAAGTGGAAGAGAATTGTTATTTGTCGAAACGGTGAAGGGAAGATGGAATTCGGTAGGTCATTTAGAAAAACGTTATGTGATTCCGACTATGCCACGTTTCGTAAAAAAAAGTCAAGTCTTCGATTCTCTGCCATTGAATGTGTCACCCCCATAATAATATAATATTCGGAAAGTGTGTTTCACTATGACTTGACGAAGACGGAAAAATCCAAAAAGGCTCACTAATGACATTTTTTCCTAGAAAAACTAATCAAAAAGTGGAAGAGAATTGTTAGTTGTCGAAACGGTGAAGGAAATATGGAATTCGGTAGGTCATTTAGAAAAACGTTATGTGATTCCGACTATGCCACGTTTCGTAAAAAAAAGTCAAGTCTTCGATTCTCTGCCATTGAATGTGTCACCCCCATAATAATATAATATTCGGAAAGTGTGTTTCACTATGACCTGACGGAGAGGGGAAAATCCAAAAAGGCTCACTAATGACATTTTTTCCTAAAAAAACTAATCAAAAAGTGGAAGAGAATTGTTATTTGTCGAAACGGTGAAGGGAAGATGGAATTCGGTAGGTCATTTAGAAAAACGTTATGTGATTCCGACTATGCCACGTTTCGTAAAAAAAAATTCAAGTCTTCGATTCTCTGCCATTGAATGTGTCACCCCCATAATAATATAATATTCGGAAAGTGTGTTTCACTATGACTTGACGAAGACGGAAAAATCCAAAAAGGCTCACTAATGACATTTTTTCCTAAAAAAACTAATCAAAAAGTGGAAGAGAATTGTTAGTTGTCGAAACGGTGAAGGAAATATGGAATTCGGTAGGTCATTTAGAAACACGTTATGTGATTCTGACAATGCCAAGTTTCGTAAAAAAAAGTCAAGTCTTCGATGCTCTGCCATTGAATGTGTCACCCTCATAATAATATCTTCGGAAAGCGTGTTACACTATGACCTGACGGAGAGGGGAAAATCCAAAAAGGCTCACTAATGACATTTTTTCCTAAAAAAACTAATCAAAAAGTGGAAGAGAATTGTTAGTTGTCGAAACGGTGAAGGAAATATGGAATTCGGTAGGTCATTTAGAAACACGTTATGTGATTCTGACAATGCCAAGTTTCGTAAAAAAAAGTCAAGTCTTCGATGCTCTGCCATTGAATGTGTCACCCTCATAATAATATCTTCGGAAAGCGTGTTTCACTATGACCTGACGGAGAGGGGAAAATCCAAAAAGGCTCACTAATGACATTTTTTCCTAAAAAAACTAATCAAAAAGTGGAAGAGAATTGTTAGTTGTCGAAACGGTGAAGGAAATATGGAATTCGGTAGGTCATTTAGAAAAACGTTATGTGATTCTGACAATGCCAAGTTTCGTAAAAAAAAGTTAAGTCTTCGATGCTCTGCCATTGAATGTGTCACCCTCATAATAATATCTTCGGAAAGCGTGTTTCACTATGACCTGACGGAGAGGGGAAAATCCAAAAAGGCTCACTAATGACATTTTTTCCTAAAAAAACTAATCAAAAAGTGGAAGAGAATTGTTAGTTGTCGAAACGGTGAAGGAAATATGGAATTCGGTAGGTCATTTAGAAACCCAATATGTGATTCTGACAATGCCAAGTTTCGTAAAAAAAAGT
>NW_026614220.1:0-11636 GCF_026230105.1 Diorhabda sublineata
GGCTTCAATGAATGTAATCGACGATATCTGATAAAGTTAGATGCGAACTCATTCAAATATATGAGAAATGTTGAAATTCGACTTCAAATGAGGAAGATAGACTTTGAAAATTTTCAATCAACACAAAGTGAGAATCGACTTCAATGGGCTTCAATGAATGTAAATCGACGATATCTGACAAAGTTAGATGCAAACTCATTCAAATATATGAGAAATGTTAAAATTCGACTTCAAATGAGGAAGATAGACTTTGAAAATTTTCAATCAACACAAAGTGAGAATCGACTTCAATGGGCTTCAATGAATGTAAATCGACGATATCTGACAAAGTTATATGCAAACTCATTCAATTATATGAGAAATGTTGAAATTCGACTTCAAATGAGGAAGATAGACTTTGAAAATTTTCAATCAACACAAAGTGAGAATCGACTTCAATGGGCTTCAATGAATGTAAATCGACGATATCTGACAAAGTTATATGCAAACTCATTCAATTATATGAGAAATGTTGAAATTCGACTTCAAATGAGGAAGATGGACTTTGAAAATTTTCAATCAACACAAAGTGAGAATCGACCTCAATGGGCTTCAATGAATGTAATCGACGATATCTGATAAAGTTAGATGCGAACTCATTCAAATATATGAGAAATGTTGAAATTCGACTTCAAATGAGGAAGATAGACTTTGAAAATTTTCAATCAACACAAAGTGAGAATCGACTTCAATGGGCTTCAATGAATGTAAATCGACGATATCTGACAAAGTTAGATGCAAACTCATTCAAATATATGAGAAATGTTAAAATTCGACTTCAAATGAGGAAGATAGACTTTGAAAATTTTCAATCAACACAAAGTGAGAATCGACTTCAATGGGCTTCAATGAATGTAAATCGACGATATCTGACAAAGTTATATGCAAACTCATTCAATTATATGAGAAATGTTGAAATTCGACTTCAAATGAGGAAGATAGACTTTGAAAATTTTCAATCAACACAAAGTGAGAATCGACTTCAATGGGCTTCAATGAATGTAAATCGACGATATCTGACAAAGTTATATGCAAACTCATTCAATTATATGAGAAATGTTGAAATTCGACTTCAAATGAGGAAGATGGACTTTGAAAATTTTCAATCAACACAAAGTGAGAATCGACTTCAATGGGCTTCAATGAATGTAAATCGACGATATCTGACAAAGTTAGATGCAATCTCATTCAAATATATGAGAAATGTTGAAATTCGACTTCACATGAGGAAGATGGGACTTTGAAAATTTTCAATCAACACAAAGTGAGAATCGACTTCAAAGGGCTTCAATGAATGTAAATCGACGATATCTGACAAAGTTAGATGCAATCTCATTCAAATATATGAGAAATGTTGAAATTCGACTTCACATGAGGAAGATAGACTTTGAAAATTTTCAATCAACACAAAGTGAGAATCGACTTCAATGGGCTTCAATGAATGTAATCGACGATATCTGACAAAGTTAGATGCAAACTCATTCAAATATATGAGAAATGTTGAAATTCCACTTCAAATGAGGAAGATAGACTTTGAAAATTTTCAATCAACACAAAGTGAGAATCGACTTCAATGGGCTTCAATGAATGTAAATCGACGATATCTGACAAAGTTAGATGCAAACTCATTCAAATATATGAGAAATGTTGAAATTCGACTTCAAATGAGGAAGATAGACTTTGAAAATTTTCAATCAACACAAAGTGAGAATCGACTTCAATGGGCTTCAATGAATGTAAATCGACGATATCTGACAAAGTTAGATGCAAACTCATTCAAATATATGAGAAATGTTGAAATTCGACTTCAAATGAGGAAGATAGACTTTGAAAATTTTCAATCAACACAAAGTGAGAATCGACTTCAATGGGCTTCAATGAATGTAATCGACGATATCTGACAAAGTTAGATGCAAACTCATTCAAATATATGAGAAATGTTGAAATTCGACTTCAAATGAGGAAGATAGTTTTTGAAAATTTTCAATCAACACAAAGTGAGAATCGACTTCAATGGGCTTCAATGAATGTAAATCGACGATATCTGACAAAGCTAGATGCAAACTCATTCAAATATATGAGAAATGTTGAAATTCGACTTCAAATGAGGAAGATAGACTTTGAAAATTTTCAATCAACACAAAGTGAGAATCGACTTCAATGGGCTTCAATGAATGTAAATCGACAATATCTGACAAAGTTATATGCAAACTCATTCAATTATATGAGAAATGTTGAAATTCGACTTCAAATGAGGAAGATAGACTTTGAAAATTTTCAATCAACACAAAGTGAGAATCGACTTCAATGGGCTTCAATGAATGTAAATCGACGATATCTGACAAAGTTAGATGCAAACTCATTCAAATATATGAGAAATGTTGAAATTCGACTTCAAATGAGGAAGATAGTTTTTGAAAATTTTCAATCAACACAAAGTGAGAATCGACTTCAATGGGCTTCAATGAATGTAAATCGCCGATATCTGACAAAGTTAAATGCAAACTCATTCAAATATATGAGAAATGTTGAAATTCGACTTCAAATGAGGAAGATAGACTTTGAAAATTTTCAAACACAAAGTGAGAATCGACTTCAATGGGCTTCAATGAATGTAAATCGACGATATCTGACAAAGTTAGATGCAAACTCATTCAAATATATGAGAAATGTTGAAATTCGACTTCAAATGAGGAAGATAGACTTTGAAAATTTTCAATCAACACAAAGTGAGAATCGACTTCAATGGGCTTTAATGAATGTAAATCGACGATATCTGACAAAGTTATATGCAAACTCATTCAATTATATGAGAAATGTTGAAATTCGACTTCAAATGAGGAAGATAGACTTTGAAAATTTTCAATCAACACAAAGCGAGAACCGACTTCAATGGGCTTCAATGAATGTAAATCGCCGATATCTGACAAAGTTAAATGCAAACTCATTCAAATATATGAGAAATGTTGAAATTCGACTTCAAATGAGGAAGATAGACTTTGAAAATTTTCAAACACAAAGTGAGAATCGACTTCAATGGGCTTCAATGAATGTAAATCGACGATATCTGACAAAGTTAGATGCAAACTCATTCAAATATATGAGAAATGTTGAAATTCGACTTCAAATGAGGAAGATAGACTTTGAAAATTTTCAATCAACACAAAGTGAGAATCGACTTCAATGGGCTTTAATGAATGTAAATCGACGATATCTGACAAAGTTATATGCAAACTCATTTAATTATATGAGAAATGTTGAAATTCGACTTCAAATGAGGAAGATAGACTTTGAAAATTTTCAATCAACACAAAGCGAGAACCGACTTCAATGGGCTTCAATGAATGTAAATCGACAATATCTGACAAAGTTATATGCAAACTCATTCAAATATATGAGAAATGTTGAAATTCGACTTCGAATGAGGAAGATAGACTTTGAAAATTTTCAATCAACACAAAGTGACAATCGACCTCAATGGGCTTCAATGAATGTAAATCGACGATATCTTATAAAGTTAGATGCGAACTCATTCAAATATATGAGAAATGTTGAAATTCGACTTCAAATGAGGAAGATAGACTTTGAAAATTTTCAATCAACACAAAGTGAGAATCGACTTCAATGGGCTTCAATGAATGTAAATCGACGATATCTGACAAATCTAGATGCAAACTCATTCAAATATATGAGAAATGTTGAAATTCGACTTCAAATGAGGAAGATAGACTTTGAAAATTTTCAATCAACACAAAGTGACAATCGACCTCAATGGGCTTCAATGAATGTAAATCGACGATATCTGATAAAGTTAGATGCGAACTCATTCAAATATATGAGAAATGTTGAAATTCGACTTCAAATGAGGAAGATAGACTTTGAAAATTTTCAATCAACACAAAGTGAGAATCGACTTCAATGGGCTTCAATGAATGTAAATCGCCGATATCTGACAAAGTTAAATGCAAACTCATTCAAATATATGAGAAATGTTGAAATTCGACTTCAAATGAGGAAGATAGACTTTGAAAATTTTCAATCAACACAAAGTGAGAATCGACTTCAATGGGCTTCAATGAATGTAAATCGACGATATCTGACAAAGTTAGATGCAAACTCATTCAAATATATGAGAAATGTTGAAATTCGACTTCAAATGAGGAAGATAGTTTTTGAAAATTTTCAATCAACACAAAGTGAGAATCGACTTCAATGGCCTTCAATGAATGTAAATCGCCGATATCTGACAAAGTTAAATGCAAACTCATTCAAATATATGAGAAATGTTGAAATTCGACTTCAAATGAGGAAGATAGACTTTGAAAATTTTCAATCAACACAAAGTGAGAATCGACTTCAATGGGCTTCAATGAATGTAAATCGACAATATCTGACAAAGTTATATGCAAACTCATTCAAATATATGAGAAATGTTGAAATTCGACTTCAAATGAGGAAGATAGACTTTGAAAATTTTCAATCAACACAAAGTGAGAATCGACTTCAATGGGCTTTAATGAATGTAAATCGACGATATCTGACAAAGTTATATGCAAACTCATTCAATTATATGAGAAATGTTGAAATTCGACTTCAAATGAGGAAGATAGACTTTGAAAATTTTCAATCAACACAAAGTGAGAATCGACTTCAATGGGCTTCAATGAATGTAAATCGACGATATCTGACAAATCTAGATGCAAACTCATTCAAATATATGAGAAATGTTGAAATTCGACTTCAAATGAGGAAGATAGACTTTGAAAATTTTCAATCAACACAAAGTGACAATCGACCTCAATGGGCTTCAATGAATGTAAATCGACGATATCTGACAAAGTTAGATGCAAACTCATTCAAATATATGAGAAATGTTGAAATTCGACTTCAAATGAGGAAGATAGACTTTGAAAATTTTCAATCAACACAAAGTGAGAATCGACTTCAATGGGCTTTAATGAATGTAAATCGACGATATCTGACAAAGTTATATGCAAACTCATTCAATTATATGAGAAATGTTGAAATTCGACTTCAAATGAGGAAGATAGACTTTGAAAATTTTCAATCAACACAAAGTGTCAATCGACCTCAATGGGCTTCAATGAATGTAAATCGACGATATCTGATAAAGTTAGATGCGAACTCATTCAAATATATGAGAAATGTTGAAATTCGACTTCAAATGAGGAAGATAGACTTTGAAAATTTTCAAACACAAAGTGAGAATCGACTTCAATGGGCTTCAATGAATGTAAATCGACGATATCTGACAAAGTTAGATGCAAACTCATTCAAATATATGAGAAATGTTGAAATTCGACTTCAAATGAGGAAGATAGACTTTGAAAATTTTCAATCAACACAAAGTGAGAATCGACTTCAATGGGCTTTAATGAATGTAAATCGACGATATCTGACAAAGTTATATGCAAACTCATTCAATTATATGAGAAATGTTGAAATTCGACTTCAAATGAGGAAGATAGACTTTGAAAATTTTCAATCAACACAAAGCGAGAACCGACTTCAATGGGCTTCAATGAATGTAAATCGCCGATATCTGACAAAGTTAAATGCAAACTCATTCAAATATATGAGAAATGTTGAAATTCGACTTCAAATGAGGAAGATAGACTTTGAAAATTTTCAATCAACACAAAGTGAGAATCGACTTCAATGGGCTTTAATGAATGTAAATCGACGATATCTGACAAAGTTATATGCAAACTCATTCAATTATATGAGAAATGTTGAAATTCGACTTCAAATGAGGAAGATAGACTTTGAAAATTTTCAATCAACACAAAGTGAGAATCGACTTCAATGGGCTTCAATGAATGTAAATCGACGATATCTGACAAATCTAGATGCAAACTCATTCAAATATATGAGAAATGTTGAAATTCGACTTCAAATGAGGAAGATAGACTTTGAAAATTTTCAATCAACACAAAGTGACAATCGACCTCAATGGGCTTCAATGAATGTAAATCGACGATATCTGACAAAGTTAGATGCAAACTCATTCAAATATATGAGAAATGTTGAAATTCGACTTCAAATGAGGAAGATAGACTTTGAAAATTTTCAATCAACACAAAGTGAGAATCGACTTCAATGGGCTTTAATGAATGTAAATCGACGATATCTGACAAAGTTATATGCAAACTCATTCAAATATATGAGAAATGTTGAAATTCGACTTCAAATGAGGAAGATAGACTTTGAAAATTTTCAATCAACACAAAGTGAGAATCGACTTCAATGGGCTTTAATGAATGTAAATCGACGATATCTGACAAAGTTATATGCAAACTCATTCAATTATATGAGAAATGTTGAAATTCGACTTCAAATGAGGAAGATAGACTTTGAAAATTTTCAATCAACACAAAGCGAGAACCGACTTCAATGGGCTTCAATGAATGTAAATCGCCGATATCTGACAAAGTTAAATGCAAACTCATTCAAATATATGAGAAATGTTGAAATTCGACTTCAAATGAGGAAGATAGACTGAAAATTTTCAAACACAAAGTGAGAATCGACTTCAATGGGCTTCAATGAATGTAAATCGACGATATCTGACAAAGTTAGATGCAAACTCATTCAAATATATGAGAAATGTTGAAATTCGACTTCAAATGAGGAAGATAGACTTTGAAAATTTTCAATCAACACAAAGTGAGAATCGACTTCAATGGGCTTTAATGAATGTAAATCGACGATATCTGACAAAGTTATATGCAAACTCATTTAATTATATGAGAAATGTTGAAATTCGACTTCAAATGAGGAAGATAGACTTTGAAAATTTTCAATCAACACAAAGCGAGAACCGACTTCAATGGGCTTCAATGAATGTAAATCGACAATATCTGACAAAGTTATATGCAAACTCATTCAAATATATGAGAAATGTTGAAATTCGACTTCGAATGAGGAAGATAGACTTTGAAAATTTTCAATCAACACAAAGTGAGAATCGACTTCAATGGGCTTCAATGAATGTAAATCGACGATATCTGACAAATCTAGATGCAAACTCATTCAAATATATGAGAAATGTTGAAATTCGACTTCAAATGAGGAAGATAGACTTTGAAAATTTTCAACCAACACAAAGTGACAATCGACCTCAATGGGCTTCAATGAATGTAAATCGACGATATCTGATAAAGTTAGATGCGAACTCATTCAAATATATGAGAAATGTTGAAATTCGACTTCAAATGAGGAAGATAGACTTTGCAAATTTTCAATCAACACAAAGTGAGAATCGACTTCAATGGGCTTCAATGAATGTAAATCGCCGATATCTGACAAAGTTAAATGCAAACTCATTCAAATATATGAGAAATGTTGAAATTCGACTTCAAATGAGGAAGATAGACTTTGAAAATTTTCAATCAACACAAAGTGAGAATCGACTTCAATGGGCTTCAATGAATGTAAATCGACGATATCTGACAAAGTTAGATGCAAACTCATTCAAATATATGAGAAATGTTGAAATTCGACTTCAAATGAGGAAGATAGTTTTTGAAAATTTTCAATCAACACAAAGTGAGAATCGACTTCAATGGCCTTCAATGAATGTAAATCGCCGATATCTGACAAAGTTAAATGCAAACTCATTCAAATATATGAGAAATGTTGAAATTCGACTTCAAATGAGGAAGATAGACTTTGAAAATTTTCAAACACAAAGTGAGAATCGACTTCAATGGGCTTCAATGAATGTAAATTGACGATATCTGACAAAGTTAGATGCAAACTCATTCAAATATATGAGAAATGTTGAAATTCGACTTCAAATGAGGAAGATAGACTTTGAAAATTTTCAATCAACACAAAGTGAGAATCGACTTCAATGGGCTTTAATGAATGTAAATCGACGATATCTGACAAAGTTATATGCAAACTCATTCAATTATATGAGAAATGTTGAAATTCGACTTCAAATGAGGAAGATAGACTTTGAAAATTTTCAATCAACACAAAGTGAGAATCGACTTCAATGGGCTTCAATGAATGTAAATCGACGATATCTGACAAATCTAGATGCAAACTCATTCAAATATATGAGAAATGTTGAAATTCGACTTCAAATGAGGAAGATAGTTTTTGAAAATTTTCAATCAACACAAAGTGAGAATCGACTTCAATGGCCTTCAATGAATGTAAATCGCCGATATCTGACAAAGTTAAATGCAAACTCATTCAAATATATGAGAAATGTTGAAATTCGACTTCAAATGAGGAAGATAGACTTTGAAAATTTTCAAACACAAAGTGAGAATCGACTTCAATGGGCTTCAATGAATGTAAATTGACGATATCTGACAAAGTTAGATGCAAACTCATTCAAATATATGAGAAATGTTGAAATTCGACTTCAAATGAGGAAGATAGTTTTTGAAAATTTTCAATCAACACAAAGTGAGAATCGACTTCAATGGCCTTCAATGAATGTAAATCGCCGATATCTGACAAAGTTAAATGCAAACTCATTCAAATATATGAGAAATGTTGAAATTCGACTTCAAATGAGGAAGATAGACTTTGAAAATTTTCAAACACAAAGTGAGAATCGACTTCAATGGGCTTCAATGAATGTAAATTGACGATATCTGACAAAGTTAGATGCAAACTCATTCAAATATATGAGAAATGTTGAAATTCGACTTCAAATGAGGAAGATAGACTTTGAAAATTTTCAATCAACACAAAGTGAGAATCGACTTCAATGGGCTTCAATGATTGTAAATCGACGATATCTGACAAAGTTAGATGCAAACTCATTCAAATATATGAGAAATGTTGAAATTCGACTTCAAATGAGGAAGATAGTTTTTGAAAATTTTCAATCAACACAAAGTGAGAATCGACTTCAATGGGCTTTAATGAATGTAAATCGACGATATCTGACAAAGCTAGATGCAAACTCATTCAAATATATGAGAAATGTTGAAATTCGACTTCAAATGAGGAAGATAGTTTTTGAAAATTTTCAATCAACACAAAGTGAGAATCGACTTCAATGGGCTTCAATGAATGTAAATCGCCGATATCTGACAAAGTTAAATGCAAACTCATTCAAATATATGAGAAATGTTGAAATTCGACTTCAAATGAGGAAGATAGACTTTGAAAATTTTCAAACACAAAGTGAGAATCGACTTCAATGGGCTTCAATGAATGTAAATCGACGATATCTGACAAAGTTAGATGCAAACTCATTCAAATATATGAGAAATGTTGAAATTCGACTTCAAATGAGGAAGATAGACTTTGAAAATTTTCAATCAACACAAAGTGAGAATCGACTTCAATGGGCTTTAATGAATGTAAATCGACGATATCTGACAAAGTTATATGCAAACTCATTCAATTATATGAGAAATGTTGAAATTCGACTTCAAATGAGGAAGATAGACTTTGAAAATTTTCAATCAACACAAAGCGAGAACCGACTTCAATGGGCTTCAATGAATGTAAATCGCCGATATCTGACAAAGTTAAATGCAAACTCATTCAAATATATGAGAAATGTTGAAATTCGACTTCAAATGAGGAAGATAGACTTTGAAAATTTTCAAACACAAAGTGAGAATCGACTTCAATGGGCTTCAATGAATGTAAATCGACGATATCTGACAAAGTTAGATGCAAACTCATTCAAATATATGAGAAATGTTGAAATTCGACTTCAAATGAGGAAGATAGACTTTGAAAATTTTCAATCAACACAAAGTGAGAATCGACTTCAATGGGCTTTAATGAATGTAAATCGACGATATCTGACAAAGTTATATGCAAACTCATTTAATTATATGAGAAATGTTGAAATTCGACTTCAAATGAGGAAGATAGACTTTGAAAATTTTCAATCAACACAAAGCGAGAACCGACTTCAATGGGCTTCAATGAATGTAAATCGACAATATCTGACAAAGTTATATGCAAACTCATTCAAATATATGAGAAATGTTGAAATTCGACTTCGAATGAGGAAGATAGACTTTGAAAATTTTCAATCAACACAAAGTGAGAATCGACTTCAATGGGCTTCAATGAATGTAAATCGACGATATCTGACAAATCTAGATGCAAACTCATTCAAATATATGAGAAATGTTGAAATTCGACTTCAAATGAGGAAGATAGACTTTGAAAATTTTCAACCAACACAAAGTGACAATCGACCTCAATGGGCTTCAATGAATGTAAATCGACGATATCTGATAAAGTTAGATGCGAACTCATTCAAATATATGAGAAATGTTGAAATTCGACTTCAAATGAGGAAGATAGACTTTGAAAATTTTCAATCAACACAAAGTGAGAATCGACTTCAATGGGCTTCAATGAATGTAAATCGCCGATATCTGACAAAGTTAAATGCAAACTCATTCAAATATATGAGAAATGTTGAAATTCGACTTCAAATGAGGAAGATAGACTTTGAAAATTTTCAATCAACACAAAGTGAGAATCGACTTCAATGGGCTTCAATGAATGTAAATCGACGATATCTGACAAAGTTAGATGCAAACTCATTCAAATATATGAGAAATGTTGAAATTCGACTTCAAATGAGGAAGATAGTTTTTGAAAATTTTCAATCAACACAAAGTGAGAATCGACTTCAATGGCCTTCAATGAATGTAAATCGCCGATATCTGACAAAGTTAAATGCAAACTCATTCAAATATATGAGAAATGTTGAAATTCGACTTCAAATGAGGAAGATAGACTTTGAAAATTTTCAAACACAAAGTGAGAATCGACTTCAATGGGCTTCAATGAATGTAAATTGACGATATCTGACAAAGTTAGATGCAAACTCATTCAAATATATGAGAAATGTTGAAATTCGACTTCAAATGAGGAAGATAGACTTTGAAAATTTTCAATCAACACAAAGTGAGAATCGACTTCAATGGGCTTTAATGAATGTAAATCGACGATATCTGACAAAGTTATATGCAAACTCATTCAATTATATGAGAAATGTTGAAATTCGACTTCAAATGAGGAAGATAGACTTTGAAAATTTTCAATCAACACAAAGTGAGAATCGACTTCAATGGGCTTCAATGAATGTAAATCGACGATATCTGACAAATCTAGATGCAAACTCATTCAAATATATGAGAAATGTTGAAATTCGACTTCAAATGAGGAAGATAGTTTTTGAAAATTTTCAATCAACACAAAGTGAGAATCGACTTCAATGGCCTTCAATGAATGTAAATCGCCGATATCTGACAAAGTTAAATGCAAACTCATTCAAATATATGAGAAATGTTGAAATTCGACTTCAAATGAGGAAGATAGACTTTGAAAATTTTCAAACACAAAGTGAGAATCGACTTCAATGGGCTTCAATGAATGTAAATTGACGATATCTGACAAAGTTAGATGCAAACTCATTCAAATATATGAGAAATGTTGAAATTCGACTTCAAATGAGGAAGATAGTTTTTGAAAATTTTCAATCAACACAAAGTGAGAATCGACTTCAATGGCCTTCAATGAATGTAAATCGCCGATATCTGACAAAGTTAAATGCAAACTCATTCAAATAA
>NW_026614222.1:0-11554 GCF_026230105.1 Diorhabda sublineata
CCCATAATAATATAATATTCGGAAAGTGTGTTTCACTATGACTTGACGGAGAGGGAAAATCCAAAAAGGCTCACTAATGGCATTGTTTTTTCTCAACAAAACTAATCAAAAAGTGGGAGAGAATTGTTAATTGTCGAAACGGTGAAGGGAAGATGGAATTCGGTAGCTCATTTGGAAATGCCTTATGTGATTCTGACAATGCCAAGTTTCGTAAAAAAAAGTCAAGTCTTCGATGCTCTGCCATTGAATGTGTCACCCCCATAATAATATAATATTCGGAAAGTGTGTTTCACTATGATTTGACGGAGAGGGAAAATCCAAAAAGGCTCACTAATGGCATTGTTTTTTCTCAACAAAACTAATCAAAAAGTGGGAGAGAATTGTTAATTGTCGAAACGGTGAAGGAAAGATGGAATTCGGTAGGTCATTTAGAAAAACGTTATGTGATTCCGACAATGCCACGTTTCGTAAAAAAAAGTCAAGTCTTCGATGCTCTGCCATTGAATGTGTCACCCCCCATAATAATATAATATTCGGGAAGTGTGTTTCACTATGACCTGACGGAGAGGGGAATATCCAAAAAGGCTCACTAATGACATTATTTTTTCTCAACAAAACTAATCAAAAAGTGGAAGAGAATTGTTAGTTGTCGAAACGGTGAAGGGAATATGGAATTCGGTAGGTCATTTAGAAACACGTTATGTGATTCTGACAATGCCAAGTTTCGTAAAAAAAAGTCAAGTCTTCGATGCTCTGCCATTGAAAGTGTCACCCCCATAATAATATAATATTCGGAAAGTGTGTTTCACTATGACATGACGGAGAGGGAAAATCCAAAAAGGCTCACTAATGGCATTGTTTTTTCTCAACAAAACTAATCAAAAAGTGGGAGAGAATTGTTAATTGTCGAAACGGTGAAGGAAAGATGGAATTCGGTAGGTCATTTAGAAAAACGTTATGTGATTCCGACAATGCTACGTTTCGTAAAAAAAAGTCAAGTCTTCGATGCTCTGCCATTGAATGTGTCACCCCCCATAATAATATAATATTCGGAAAGTGTGTTTCACTATGACTTGACGGAGACGGGAAAATCCAAAAAGTCTCACTAATGACATTTTTTCCTAAAAAAACTAATCAAGAAGTGGAAGAGAATTGTTAGTTGTCGAAACGGTGAAGGAAATATGGAATTCGGTAGGTCATTTGGAAACGCCTCATGTGATTCCGACAATGCCAAGTTTCGTAAAAAAAAGTCAAGTCTTCGATGCTCTGCCATTGAATGTGTCACCCCCATAATAATATAATATTCGGAAAGTGTGTTTCACTATGACTTGACGGAGACGAGAAAATCCAAAAAGGCTCACTAATGGCATTGTTTTTTCTCAACAAAACTAATCAAAAAGTGGGAGAGAATTGTTAATTGTCGAAACGGTGAAGGGAATATGGAATTCGGTAGGTCATTTAGAAACACGTTATGTGATTCTGACAATGCCAAGTTTCGTAAAAAAAAGTCAAGTCTTCGATGCTCTGCCATTGAAAGTGTCACCCCCATAATAATATAATATTCGGAAAGTGTGTTTCACTATGACATGACGGAGAGGGAAAATCCAAAAAGGCTCACTAATGGCATTGTTTTTTCTCAACAAAACTAATCAAAAAGTGGGAGAGAATTGTTAATTGTCGAAACGGTGAAGGGAAGATGGAATTCGGTAGCTCATTTGGAAATGCCTTATGTGATTCTGACAATGCCAAGTTTCGTAAAAAAAAGTCAAGTCTTCGATGCTTTGCCATTGAATGTGTCACCCCCATAATAATATAATATTCGGAAAGTGTGTTTCACTATGATTTGACGGAGAGGGAAAATCCAAAAAGGCTCACTAATGGCATTGTTTTTTCTCAACAAAACTAATCAAAAAGTGGGAGAGAATTGTTAATTGACGAAACGGTGAAGGAAAGATGGAATTCGGTAGGTCATTTAGAAAAACGTTATGTGATTCCGACAATGCCACGTTTCGTAAAAAAAAGTCAAGTCTTCGATGCTCTGCCATTGAATGTGTCACCCCCCATAATAATATAATATTCGGAAAGTGTGTTTCACTATGACTTGACGGAGACGGGAAAATCCAAAAAGTCTCACTAATGACATTTTTTCCTAAAAAAACTAATCAAAAAGTGGAAGAGAATTGTTAGTTGTCGAAACGGTGAAGGAAATATGGAATTCGGTAGGTCATTTGGAAACGCCTCATGTGATCCCGACAATGCCAAGTTTCGTAAAAAAAAGTCAAGTCTTCGATGCTCTGCCATTGAATGTGTCACCCCCATAATAATATAATATTCGGAAAGTGTGTTTCACTATGACTTGACGGAGACGAGAAAATCCAAAAAGGCTCACTAATGGCATTGTTTTTTCTCAACAAAACTAATCAAAAAGTGGGAGAGAATTGTTAATTGTCGAAACGGTGAAGGGAAGATGGAATTCGGTAGCTCATTTGGAAATGCCTTATGTGATTTCGACAACGCCACGTTTCGTAAAAAAAAGTCAAGTCTTCGATGCTCTGCCATTGAATGTGTCACCCCCATAATAATATAATATTCGGGAAGTGTGTTTCACTATGACCTGACGGAGAGGGGAATATCCAAAAAGGCTCACTAATGACATTATTTTTTCTCAACAAAACTAATCAAAAAGTGGAAGAGAATTGTTAGTTGTCGAAACGGTGAAGGGAATATGGAATTCGGTAGGTCATTTAGAAACACGTTATGTGATTCTGACAATGCCAAGTTTCGTAAAAAAAAGTCAAGTCTTCGATGCTTTGCCATTGAATGTGTCACCCCCATAATAATATAATATTCGGAAAGTGTGTTTCACTATGATTTGACGGAGAGGGAAAATCCAAAAAGGCTCACTAATGGCATTGTTTTTTCTCAACAAAACTAATCAAAAAGTGGGAGAGAATTGTTAATTGACGAAACGGTGAAGGAAAGATGGAATTCGGTAGGTCATTTAGAAAAACGTTATGTGATTCCGACAATGCCACGTTTCGTAAAAAAAAGTCAAGTCTTCGATGCTCTGCCATTGAATGTGTCACCCCCCATAATAATATAATATTCGGAAAGTGTGTTTCACTATGACTTGACGGAGACGGGAAAATCCAAAAAGTCTCACTAATGACATTTTTTCCTAAAAAAACTAATCAAAAAGTGGAAGAGAATTGTTAGTTGTCGAAACGGTGAAGGAAATATGGAATTCGGTAGGTCATTTGGAAACGCCTCATGTGATCCCGACAATGCCAAGTTTCGTAAAAAAAAGTCAAGTCTTCGATGCTCTGCCATTGAATGTGTCACCCCCATAATAATATAATATTCGGAAAGTGTGTTTCACTATGACTTGACGGAGACGAGAAAATCCAAAAAGGCTCACTAATGGCATTGTTTTTTCTCAACAAAACTAATCAAAAAGTGGGAGAGAATTGTTAATTGTCGAAACGGTGAAGGGAAGATGGAATTCGGTAGCTCATTTGGAAATGCCTTATGTGATTTCGACAACGCCACGTTTCGTAAAAAAAAGTCAAGTCTTCGATGCTCTGCCATTGAAAGTGTCACCCCCATAATAATATAATATTCGGAAAGTGTGTTTCACTATGACATGACGGAGAGGGAAAATCCAAAAAGGCTCACTAATGGCATTGTTTTTTCTCAACAAAACTAATCAAAAAGTGGGAGAGAATTGTTAATTGTCGAAACGGTGAAGGGAAGATGGAATTCGGTAGCTCATTTGGAAATGCCTTATGTGATTCTGACAATGCCAAGTTTCGTAAAAAAAAGTCAAGTCTTCGATGCTTTGCCATTGAATGTGTCACCCCCATAATAATATAATATTCGGAAAGTGTGTTTCACTATGATTTGACGGAGAGGGAAAATCCAAAAAGGCTCACTAATGGCATTGTTTTTTCTCAACAAAACTAATCAAAAAGTGGGAGAGAATTGTTAATTGTCGAAACGGTGAAGGAAAGATGGAATTCGGTAGGTCATTTAGAAAAACGTTATGTGATTCCGACAATGCTACGTTTCGTAAAAAAAAGTCAAGTCTTCGATGCTCTGCCATTGAATGTGTCACCCCCCATAATAATATAATATTCGGAAAGTGTGTTTCACTATGACTTGACGGAGACGGGAAAATCCAAAAAGTCTCACTAATGACATTTTTTCCTAAAAAAACTAATCAAAAAGTGGAAGAGAATTGTTAGTTGTCGAAACGGTGAAGGAAATATGGAATTCGGTAGGTCATTTGGAAACGCCTCATGTGATTCCGACAATGCCAAGTTTCGTAAAAAAAAGTCAAGTCTTCGATGCTCTGCCATTGAATGTGTCACCCCCATAATAATATAATATTCGGAAAGTGTGTTTCACTATGACTTGACGGAGACGAGAAAATCCAAAAAGGCTCACTAATGGCATTGTTTTTTCTCAACAAAACTAATCAAAAAGTGGGAGAGAATTGTTAATTGTCGAAACGGTGAAGGGAATATGGAATTCGGTAGGTCATTTAGAAACACGTTATGTGATTCTGACAATGCCAAGTTTCGTAAAAAAAAGTCAAGTCTTCGATGCTCTGCCATTGAAAGTGTCACCCCCATAATAATATAATATTCGGAAAGTGTGTTTCACTATGACATGACGGAGAGGGAAAATCCAAAAAGGCTCACTAATGGCATTGTTTTTTCTCAACAAAACTAATCAAAAAGTGGGAGAGAATTGTTAATTGTCGAAACGGTGAAGGGAAGATGGAATTCGGTAGCTCATTTGGAAATGCCTTATGTGATTCTGACAATGCCAAGTTTCGTAAAAAAAAGTCAAGTCTTCGATGCTTTGCCATTGAATGTGTCACCCCCATAATAATATAATATTCGGAAAGTGTGTTTCACTATGATTTGACGGAGAGGGAAAATCCAAAAAGGCTCACTAATGGCATTGTTTTTTCTCAACAAAACTAATCAAAAAGTGGGAGAGAATTGTTAATTGACGAAACGGTGAAGGAAAGATGGAATTCGGTAGGTCATTTAGAAAAACGTTATGTGATTCCGACAATGCCACGTTTCGTAAAAAAAAGTCAAGTCTTCGATGCTCTGCCATTGAATGTGTCACCCCCCATAATAATATAATATTCGGAAAGTGTGTTTCACTATGACTTGACGGAGATGGGAAAATCCAAAAAGTCTCACTAATGACATTTTTTCCTAAAAAAACTAATCAAAAAGTGGAAGAGAATTGTTAGTTGTCGAAACGGTGAAGGAAATATGGAATTCGGTAGGTCATTTGGAAACGCCTCATGTGATCCCGACAATGCCAAGTTTCGTAAAAAAAAGTCAAGTCTTCGATGCTCTGCCATTGAATGTGTCACCCCCATAATAATATAATATTCGGAAAGTGTGTTTCACTATGACTTGACGGAGACGAGAAAATCCAAAAAGGCTCACTAATGGCATTGTTTTTTCTCAACAAAACTAATCAAAAAGTGGGAGAGAATTGTTAATTGTCGAAACGGTGAAGGGAATATGGAATTCGGTAGGTCATTTAGAAACACGTTATGTGATTCTGACAATGCCAAGTTTCGTAAAAAAAAGTCAAGTCTTCGATGCTCTGCCATTGAAAGTGTCACCCCCATAATAATATAATATTCGGAAAGTGTGTTTCACTATGACATGACGGAGAGGGAAAATCCAAAAAGGCTCACTAATGGCATTGTTTTTTCTCAACAAAACTAATCAAAAAGTGGGAGAGAATTGTTAATTGTCGAAACGGTGAAGGGAAGATGGAATTCGGTAGCTCATTTGGAAATGCCTTATGTGATTCTGACAATGCCAAGTTTCGTAAAAAAAAGTCAAGTCTTCGATGCTTTGCCATTGAATGTGTCACCCCCATAATAATATAATATTCGGAAAGTGTGTTTCACTATGATTTGACGGAGAGGGAAAATCCAAAAAGGCTCACTAATGGCATTGTTTTTTCTCAACAAAACTAATCAAAAAGTGGGAGAGAATTGTTAATTGACGAAACGGTGAAGGAAAGATGGAATTCGGTAGGTCATTTAGAAAAACGTTATGTGATTCCGACAATGCCACGTTTCGTAAAAAAAAGTCAAGTCTTCGATGCTCTGCCATTGAATGTGTCACCCCCCATAATAATATAATATTCGGAAAGTGTGTTTCACTATGACTTGACGGAGATGGGAAAATCCAAAAAGTCTCACTAATGACATTTTTTCCTAAAAAAACTAATCAAAAAGTGGAAGAGAATTGTTAGTTGTCGAAACGGTGAAGGAAATATGGAATTCGGTAGGTCATTTGGAAACGCCTCATGTGATCCCGACAATGCCAAGTTTCGTAAAAAAAAGTCAAGTCTTCGATGCTCTGCCATTGAATGTGTCACCCCCATAATAATATAATATTCGGAAAGTGTGTTTCACTATGACTTGACGGAGACGAGAAAATCCAAAAAGGCTCACTAATGGCATTGTTTTTTCTCAACAAAACTAATCAAAAAGTGGGAGAGAATTGTTAATTGTCGAAACGGTGAAGGGAATATGGAATTCGGTAGGTCATTTAGAAACACGTTATGTGATTCTGACAATGCCAAGTTTCGTAAAAAAAAGTCAAGTCTTCGATGCTCTGCCATTGAAAGTGTCACCCCCATAATAATATAATATTCGGAAAGTGTGTTTCACTATGACATGACGGAGAGGGAAAATCCAAAAAGGCTCACTAATGGCATTGTTTTTTCTCAACAAAACTAATCAAAAAGTGGGAGAGAATTGTTAATTGTCGAAACGGTGAAGGGAAGATGGAATTCGGTAGCTCATTTGGAAATGCCTTATGTGATTCTGACAATGCCAAGTTTCGTAAAAAAAAGTCAAGTCTTCGATGCTTTGCCATTGAATGTGTCACCCCCATAATAATATAATATTCGGAAAGTGTGTTTCACTATGATTTGACGGAGAGGGAAAATCCAAAAAGGCTCACTAATGGCATTGTTTTTTCTCAACAAAACTAATCAAAAAGTGGGAGAGAATTGTTAATTGACGAAACGGTGAAGGAAAGATGGAATTCGGTAGGTCATTTAGAAAAACGTTATGTGATTCCGACAATGCCACGTTTCGTAAAAAAAAGTCAAGTCTTCGATGCTCTGCCATTGAATGTGTCACCCCCCATAATAATATAATATTCGGAAAGTGTGTTTCACTATGACTTGACGGAGACGGGAAAATCCAAAAAGTCTCACTAATGACATTTTTTCCTAAAAAAACTAATCAAAAAGTGGAAGAGAATTGTTAGTTGTCGAAACGGTGAAGGAAATATGGAATTCGGTAGGTCATTTGGAAACGCCTCATGTGATCCCGACAATGCCAAGTTTCGTAAAAAAAAGTCAAGTCTTCGATGCTCTGCCATTGAATGTGTCACCCCCATAATAATATAATATTCGGAAAGTGTGTTTCACTATGACTTGACGGAGACGAGAAAATCCAAAAAGGCTCACTAATGGCATTGTTTTTTCTCAACAAAACTAATCAAAAAGTGGGAGAGAATTGTTAATTGTCGAAACGGTGAAGGGAAGATGGAATTCGGTAGCTCATTTGGAAATGCCTTATGTGATTTCGACAACGCCACGTTTCGTAAAAAAAAGTCAAGTCTTCGATGCTCTGCCATTGAATGTGTCACCCCCATAATAATATAATATTCGGGAAGTGTGTTTCACTATGACCTGACGGAGAGGGGAATATCCAAAAAGGCTCACTAATGACATTATTTTTTCTCAACAAAACTAATCAAAAAGTGGAAGAGAATTGTTAGTTGTCGAAACGGTGAAGGGAATATGGAATTCGGTAGGTCATTTAGAAACACGTTATGTGATTCTGACAATGCCAAGTTTCGTAAAAAAAAGTCAAGTCTTCGATGCTCTGCCATTGAAAGTGTCACCCCCATAATAATATAATATTCGGAAAGTGTGTTTCACTATGACTTGACGGAGAGGGAAAATCCAAAAAGGCTCACTAATGACATTATTTTTTCTCAACAAAACTAATCAAAACGTGGAGGAGAATTGTTATTTGTCGAAACGGTGAAGGGAAGATGGAATTCGGTAGGTCATTTAGAAAAACGTTATGTGATTCCGACTATGCCACGTTTCGTAAAAAAAAAGTCAAGTCTTCGATGCTCTGCCATTGAAAGTGTCACCCCCATAATAATATAATATTCGGAAAGTGTGTTTCACTATGACATGACGGAGAGGGAAAATCCAAAAAGGCTCACTAATGGCATTGTTTTTTCTCAACAAAACTAATCAAAAAGTGGGAGAGAATTGTTAATTGTCGAAACGGTGAAGGGAAGATGGAATTCGGTAGCTCATTTGGAAATGCCTTATGTGATTCTGACAATGCCAAGTTTCGTAAAAAAAAGTCAAGTCTTCGATGCTTTGCCATTGAATGTGTCACCCCCATAATAATATAATATTCGGAAAGTGTGTTTCACTATGATTTGACGGAGAGGGAAAATCCAAAAAGGCTCACTAATGGCATTGTTTTTTCTCAACAAAACTAATCAAAAAGTGGGAGAGAATTGTTAATTGACGAAACGGTGAAGGAAAGATGGAATTCGGTAGGTCATTTAGAAAAACGTTATGTGATTCCGACAATGCCACGTTTCGTAAAAAAAAGTCAAGTCTTCGATGCTCTGCCATTGAATGTGTCACCCCCCATAATAATATAATATTCGGAAAGTGTGTTTCACTATGACTTGACGGAGACGGGAAAATCCAAAAAGTCTCACTAATGACATTTTTTCCTAAAAAAACTAATCAAAAAGTGGAAGAGAATTGTTAGTTGTCGAAACGGTGAAGGAAATATGGAATTCGGTAGGTCATTTGGAAACGCCTCATGTGATCCCGACAATGCCAAGTTTCGTAAAAAAAAGTCAAGTCTTCGATGCTCTGCCATTGAATGTGTCACCCCCATAATAATATAATATTCGGAAAGTGTGTTTCACTATGACTTGACGGAGACGAGAAAATCCAAAAAGGCTCACTAATGGCATTGTTTTTTCTCAACAAAACTAATCAAAAAGTGGGAGAGAATTGTTAATTGTCGAAACGGTGAAGGGAAGATGGAATTCGGTAGCTCATTTGGAAATGCCTTATGTGATTTCGACAACGCCACGTTTCGTAAAAAAAAGTCAAGTCTTCGATGCTCTGCCATTGAATGTGTCACCCCCATAATAATATAATATTCGGGAAGTGTGTTTCACTATGACCTGACGGAGAGGGGAATATCCAAAAAGGCTCACTAATGACATTATTTTTTCTCAACAAAACTAATCAAAAAGTGGAAGAGAATTGTTAGTTGTCGAAACGGTGAAGGGAATATGGAATTCGGTAGGTCATTTAGAAACACGTTATGTGATTCTGACAATGCCAAGTTTCGTAAAAAAAAGTCAAGTCTTCGATGCTCTGCCATTGAAAGTGTCACCCCCATAATAATATAATATTCGGAAAGTGTGTTTCACTATGACTTGACGGAGAGGGAAAATCCAAAAAGGCTCACTAATGACATTATTTTTTCTCAACAAAACTAATCAAAACGTGGAGGAGAATTGTTATTTGTCGAAACGGTGAAGGGAAGATGGAATTCGGTAGGTCATTTAGAAAAACGTTATGTGATTCCGACTATGCCACGTTTCGTAAAAAAAAAGTCAAGTCTTCGATTCTCTGCCATTGAATGTGTCACCCCCATAATAATATAATATTCGGAAAGTGTGTTTCACTATGACTTGACGAAGAGGGGAAAATCCAGAAAGGCTCACTAATGACATTTTTTCCTAAAAAAACTAATCAAAAAGTGGAAGAGAATTGTTAGTTGTCGAAACGGTGAAGGAAATATGGAATTCGGTAGGTCATTTGGAAACGCCTCATGTGATTCCGACAATGCCAAGTTTCGTAAAAAAAAGTCAAGTCTTCGATGCTCTGCCATTGAAAGTGTCACCCCCATAATAATATAATATTCGGAAAGTGTGTTTCACTATGACATGACGGAGAGGGAAAATCCAAAAAGGCTCACTAATGGCATTGTTTTTTCTCAACAAAACTAATCAAAAAGTGGGAGAGAATTGTTAATTGTCGAAACGGTGAAGGGAAGATGGAATTCGGTAGCTCATTTGGAAATGCCTTATGTGATTCTGACAATGCCAAGTTTCGTAAAAAAAAGTCAAGTCTTCGATGCTTTGCCATTGAATGTGTCACCCCCATAATAATATAATATTCGGAAAGTGTGTTTCACTATGATTTGACGGAGAGGGAAAATCCAAAAAGGCTCACTAATGGCATTGTTTTTTCTCAACAAAACTAATCAAAAAGTGGGAGAGAATTGTTAATTGTCGAAACGGTGAAGGAAAGATGGAATTCGGTAGGTCATTTAGAAAAACGTTATGTGATTCCGACAATGCCACGTTTCGTAAAAAAAAGTCAAGTCTTCGATGCTCTGCCATTGAATGTGTCACCCCCCCTAATAATATAATATTCGGAAAGTGTGTTTCACTATGACTTGACGGAGACGGGAAAATCCAAAAAGTCTCACTAATGACATTTTTTCCTAAAAAAACTAATCAAAAAGTGGAAGAGAATTGTTAGTTGTCGAAACGGTGAAGGAAATATGGAATTCGGTAGGTCATTTGGAAACGCCTCATGTGATTCCGACAATGCCAAGTTTCGTAAAAAAAAGTCAAGTCTTCGATGCTCTGCCATTGAATGTGTCACCCCCATAATAATATAATATTCGGAAAGTGTGTTTCACTATGACTTGACGGAGACGAGAAAATCCAAAAAGGCTCACTAATGGCATTGTTTTTTCTCAACAAAACTAATCAAAAAGTGGGAGAGAATTGTTAATTGTCGAAACGGTGAAGGGAATATGGAATTCGGTAGGTCATTTAGAAACACGTTATGTGATTCTGACAATGCCAAGTTTCGTAAAAAAAAGTCAAGTCTTCGATGCTCTGCCATTGAAAGTGTCACCCCCATAATAATATAATATTCGGAAAGTGTGTTTCACTATGACATGACGGAGAGGGAAAATCCAAAAAGGCTCACTAATGGCATTGTTTTTTCTCAACAAAACTAATCAAAAAGTGGGAGAGAATTGTTAATTGTCGAAACGGTGAAGGGAAGATGGAATTCGGTAGCTCATTTGGAAATGCCTTATGTGATTCTGACAATGCCAAGTTTCGTAAAAAAAAGTCAAGTCTTCGATGCTTTGCCATTGAATGTGTCACCCCCATAATAATATAATATTCGGAAAGTGTGTTTCACTATGATTTGACGGAGAGGGAAAATCCAAAAAGGCTCACTAATGGCATTGTTTTTTCTCAACAAAACTAATCAAAAAGTGGGAGAGAATTGTTAATTGTCGAAACGGTGAAGGAAAGATGGAATTCGGTAGGTCATTTAGAAAAACGTTATGTGATTCCGACAATGCTACGTTTCGTAAAAAAAAGTCAAGTCTTCGATGCTCTGC
>NW_026614223.1:0-11386 GCF_026230105.1 Diorhabda sublineata
ATAAACATCAGCTACAACAACATGTAATAAGGAAAGCCTAAATAAATACAATTGATAAAGTAAGCTAATACCACATCTATTAAGGAATTCCAAAATTTCTCATATTCATTAAATCATTCTACAATTTTCTACAAGAAATATTCAATACTCAGAAAGATTTCAAATGTAATTTGAAATCAACAAAAACAGAAAAGAGAACCTCAGCTTAATGAGATCTATATACCATTACTGTCAATCACCTTACTGACAATGTAAGTGATATATGTATGTTATAATTTATTAACCAAGCTAAAGAATAATATTATAGAGTACAATGTAACTATTGGGAATTGTGAATACAACAATACATTATACTGCCCTCATATGTCTTTACTATACTGAATAAATAAATAGCCACCTTTATATTACCCTTCTCTTTTGTGTTTTTTTATATTTTACCTATTTATCCATTTTGGTGGACATTAAATATAATATAAAATTAGTTGAAAATAAGTTGATAATTATATTGAACTATAAACTTTACTTCTGTTCTAATTCATCAAACTATCAATGTTCACAAGAAGCAGAGATAACATTTATAACACTGTTACATTAACCATTTAAAGGCAATGATTCACTTAATTAATATGTTCATTATTTTTGCAATTCGAGTACCTACTTACATTATTTCATAAAATGTAAGCATGTTTTCTAGAAGCAATATTGAGGTATTATAAGCTAGCAGAAAAGAATTGATTACATTATTAAAATATAATAATATGAAAAGGTATTCATGGTGTTTTAATGATCACAACCGTTGCAATTAAAAAATGTGCTAGTTTGGTTACATACACTATGCCACTCACTTCCCTGATTGCCTTAACAGACAGTAGAACAAGAGTAAAGACCAGCAAAAGTATCCAAATCCCCAGCCATACTGAAAACAGCTGCTGAAAGAACCTTTTTCATTTCATATATCAATTGGATGTAGATTGTTTTCCATCAGTTATATAAACAAATTTAAATTGATAATACAATATGGGCTAATCTAATACAACTCCAGAAAATAATGTTTTTATTCCTCAATTTTTCATTTTATTTATTAGGAGTTATTTGAAGGTTCACAATAAACGAATGTTTGGAATTAATTTGTTAAACAAAAAAAAACTGATTTACAATACACCTTCAAGTTAGCATCCCTATCACAATTAACAACAATTTTTTTGTCACTATTGAACAATAAATATCCAATTATAATTGTTTATTTATAAATTATTTTAATTTTCTCTTTGATAGCCTATTTTTCATTTAATTCTCAATTTTATTGGCAAACACCAACTAACCTATCTTCATTTTACTCACATCATGAAGATACTAAATATAGGAAGGTTTACCTGTTTTATTCTGGTTATCCGCATATGTTCTGAAACTTCTTCCTACTACCTTTCACTAATTCATAATGTTGGTGTTATTTGGATGCTAATATTTTTAAACTCTGTGGCTTTCTTCAGCTTCATAATTTTAACCATTTTTACTTTGAAAGTACAAACTTCATTCCTGTATTTTGCATACAAGTCAATCAACTGTTTCATGTTGTTTCGTTGTTTATTGTTCAATTTCTTTTTTTTTATATGTTTTATTAAAACTATACTTATTTACTAGTAGTTTTATTTATTAGCACTTCCATTATCAGGTTTTCAAGCTACCATGTTTTTTATCACTTTGCTATCTTCTTCTTTTTTCTATCTCTTGACAGGACTAGGGATATTCGATATAAATCGATGCATCGAAAACTTTATACATTTTTTAAGCATGTTTTTAGAGATATTCATTCATACATTCAATTTTTTTTTGTATGTGCGACATTTTCTTTATTTTTTCTTTCCCCTACAGGTGCTACAAAACGGAAAATTCAGCGACGATGAGAAGTTTCGGCAAGAAATTGATAATTTTGAAAAACAGCTCAAACCTAAGGAGAACCAAAGACTATACTCGATGAAGCATAGAAAAAATAAAAATTATCGAATTGTGTTCTAAAAATCCTGGAGCAGCAAAATCGTTGATACCTCGAGCAAGCTCTAGACGTCCGCGCTTGGAGGAAGAGCAGTCTGAATTGCTGAAAACTATTAGTGATTTAGCTATGTTTGGTGCATCAGCTGAGGAACGGCGTCGCTGTGAAATTGTTCCTAGTGTCCATAGTCTTTCAGAGCTGCTCACTGAAAAACTTATCGAGCTGGGATTTAATATTTCTCGAAGCGCCGCTTACATTCCACTGTTGCCTAGACGGGCAGATACGCGGTAGGCTAAGCGCCACGTAGTGACTGTACCGGTGAAGTTGAGTTGCACCAAGACCAATACTTTTCTGTAGCTTCCATAAGGTCACTAGAAACTGTAGCCTCAATACTTGGCCCTAATTCTATATCTTTTTTATCCCAAGATGACAAAGCATCACAAAAGTTGCAGAACATCGACGTACGGCTCATCATGCACGAGCTGTGCAAACACTTAAATTGCGACCACCGTGTATTGTTTCAAGACCAGCGACTGTGTGCAAGCGACAAAGGTTTGGAGTGGCTCAATCAGAACGAAGTTGAAGGAGCAGATGATTTCATTGAAAATTATTTGAATATGTTGGTTCTAGTAGTCACTCTTGGGAGTACACGAGTCTCCATGGACTGAATTAGAATAATCTCTTATTAATTTACGTTGAAGTATTTATTATTTAATTTCATCACAGTGATTTTAAACTAAGGCAATATTCTCAAATCACAATTGTATACTAGTCTTTAATAAAAGTGATAGTGCAAATTGTTTTTTTTTTTGTATTTTTTTTAAATCCAATGAATTTTACAGCCAAAAACACATTATAAAAAATCTCACGTGAGAATGGGGGAGGGGGGTGTAGGTAGTAAAGAAAAATCTTACGAAATCTCATCAGGAGGGTGGGGAGTCGAAAAATCCTAGAAAATGTCTCACGTAATTCATGGACGCCCCCTTTCTGGTGTTTTATGGGGTACAAGAGTCTCTTTTAGGTTAGCTGGCCTATTGAATTGACAAGTTTCACAATTTCTTACATAGTTCTCAATATCTTTAGACATTTTGAGCCATATCACAATTTTACGTGATTGTAATTTACATTTTTACATTCCAAAGTTGGTCAAATGTATTAATTTAAACATACTACTTCTAAGTTTCAGAAGGAACAACAATTTTTATGTTATAAAATAGCAAATTGTCAGAAAAAAATATTTGTTATGTCTCAAGTTTAAGGAATATTTCAATTCAGAAGTCAACTTTTTATCAGTGTTGGGCTATGAAGTTATTCAACAATCATTATTAACAGCATTTTGAAAAACAATTTCCTTTTCTGCAGACATCGGTACAGTTAAAGAGAGTGCACGAATAGTGTATCCTAGTTCTGTATCTAAGGGAGTCTCTGATTTAATATAAGATCAACTTAATGCATCTGCGACATACATCTTAGGACTAGGTAAATATCTTGTGTCTAAAAGTTTTTCAATCGCCGAAACAGCTTGTACATTTTTTTAGAAGGTTGCATTTTATATTGCAGCTTATCAAAGTTAAATTTTATATATTTTAAAGATCATTTCTAATATTTTTTAAATTTAATTACAGATTAAATTGCTTTTCCTTCCAGCTTAGCTAAAATTTCGTCACACCTAGGAATAATATAATGCTCTCGACAAATATATTTGTTATATCAGTTGGAAACTCAACTTTAGAAATTATACTTTTTTGTTCAAGATTATCTAACGTTGATTTTAGTTTTTCATTAGAGGCCAATGTTACCTTCTTTGTGTTTGTATAATCTAATTTCCACATAATCTGAAATTCATCCGAAGCCCTCAAAAATGTTTTTAAAATTTTTATTTACTCCATTTCTTGTTTTTGGCAGTATTATTATCATCTTGGTTTGAACTATACTCCCTCTAGATATCATGTTAAAATGTAAACAATCACCTAACTCCAGTGAAGGCCCTGACTCTAAATCAACTATAAAAAATTCAACATTTTTAAAGTGACTTTTATAAAAACACTCAATTTCAATAGGAAATTATTGTCATGGATGTTGAAATAATTTTATATTTATCAGATCATTAAAATATTTCAAAGGTACAACGCTAGATTCAGCTCCTGTTTCAAGCTTAAACATAATGTCAATTGTCAATATTGTTAACAATAATAGGTTCATACCAGCTATTCTTTTTAATATTTGGCTTATGCTCATTAATAAAAATAGAATTCTCAATACCTGCATTGTCCCTACTTATAATGTCTGAATTCTGAGTTTACATTGCCCAAAACCTGTACTTCTGATGTTAGTTTCTTAACCTCAGCTTCATCTTGTTCATTTGACCAATATTCTTCCTGCCTCCCGTTTTCTGGCTATTTGGAATTAGAATAATTACCTCGTTCTTACCACTTGTTTTGGTGCTGTTTGTCCTTGAAAAAACAAACCTTAGTAAAATGGCCTTTACGTTGACAAATTGCACAAATTTGATTATAAGAGGGGCATTGTCTAGGTTGATGACTGAAAACACATCTTCCACATTTGGGTAAAAACTTAAGAGCATCAGCTTCTTGTGTTTATTCTGTACCACTTTTTAATAACTCAACATGTTTCATTGTAACTTCAATACTTCTACAATATTGAAGTGTCCTATCTAATGACATTGATGGTTCTCTTGATAAGTGACTTTGAACCTAATTATCCAGAACACCCAGTGCTATTCTGTCTTTTATCATCCTCTCTGCATAGCTGCTTTTACACTGACCCTTTTCACATACAAACACAAACAAACAGTTTGCTGCTCGAGTCTATATTTTGACCTTCTTTTTGCTGTATGCTGTTAAATTTAATTGTTTTCATACTTACATTTCTTTGGGTAAGAAATGATCATCAAAACAAAATAACACATCATCTAGTTTTGAAGTTTTGGTTGTTTCAAATGTATTATAGATATACAACTAGTGTTTTTTCCTGAAGCTAACAAAAATATTTCAAATATTTGCTTCCATTTGGACCATCCATGTGGCTCCTGTACGTTAAACGCTTCCGGGGACTTGAAGTATTCCATTTTTAACTTCTCGTTTTTTATTATACTTATTGGAGGGAAAATGGCTTATGTCTAACTTTTATTTTTTATTCATTTTAAGCTCTCGGCGATTTTCGATTACGCTTCTGACACCATGTTTCGTTGTTCATTGTTCAATTGCTTCTTTTATTAAAAATATATTTATTTACTAATAGTTTTATTTATTAGTACTTTCATTATCAGGTTTACTAGCTACTATGTTTTTATCAATGTCCCCTCTTCTTCTTTTTTATCTTTTGACAGGATCAAAACTAAATAACTAAAAATGCATAAAACTTAAAAATATAGCCGATTTTAAACGTGTCAAATACCTAAAGCAAGTTACCAAATCAAGTAGCTAAATTTAGTAACTTGTATGTTGAAAACAACTTGACTAAACGCCGACTAAACGAGTGTAGACAGGTTGCTTCAGTCTAGTTTATTAGTACAGAGTGAGGGGATTATTTTTATTTTATTTAGTAGCGTGTTAAGATGTCTCGTTAGAGTGAAGCGACAACATTAAAGTTTGTAGAAGAATATTGCGAAAGGCGATGCCTATGAGGCACAGGGGCTGCAATTTATAAAAATTAACAAGCTCGGGATTCGGCGTATAATGAAATTGAGGAGATCGTGGCCATAAAAGGATTCGGAGTGCCTGAAATGAAAAACAAGATACGGGCGTTGAGGTCAACTTAGTCTCAAGAAAAAAAGAAAATAAGCGATTTGATGAAGTCGGGAGCAGGATCGGAAGATATTTATATTCCCAATGTAAAATGTTTCAAGGAAATGGACGCATTTTTACGTAACGTAGAGGAAAATAAAAGACCTGGGTACAAGGATAATCTCCTTATAAGTATATTGTAGCATTTATATTAAAGTACAATAAAAAAATCATCCGCTGCTGCCATGAGACGACACCTTCACCCATAAGGTACTGGCAGATTCGGTTTCGTATTTCTCTTGCGTGTCTTGAAGAATGATTACTTCCTAAAGTTCTTACAGACGGCAAATGTACATTAGTCTCATTTCTTCAAATACCTAATCTAATTTGGCCGCTTTGTATATCTTCTTCATCGACAGATCCATTTGGGCAGTGACGGATTAACCCTTAATCAAATTAAGCAATTGCCTATGGCACATATGGGCAACCACCGGCCCGCGGGCCGGATCCGGCCCCGTGTAAGATATGATCTGGCCCGCGAGACATTTTGGAAAAACCCAATTAAAGAAATATTACGCTAAACTAAGTACTTATACTTAGTACTAGTACATATACTTATACTAGTACATATTTTTGAAAGAAAACACTTGTTTGTGCTTTTTATCTTATCCGGCACCGGATATGATATGAATAGACTATAAAAATGTGGAGTTATCAATAGACTAATGAATCCCATAGCCTACACAAGTTTCCTTATGTTTCCTTACTTTACTCACGGGAGTGACGGTGAGGCGGCAAACATCAAAACCTTCGATGTTTGCCGCCTCACTTTTTCATAATCACCGCCACTCGGCTTGCTCAATCAAATTCTTTGAAGTTTGCCGCCTCACGCACGGGCTACACATCAAAAGATTTTATTTGTTGCTTCTCGATTATTCTAAACTAGTTTATTCCAGATTATTCCTTCATTTTGTCTATATAAGCGGATGGATGGCCCGAAAGTTAGTTCAGTTCTATTTGAGCTACCGAGGTGATAACTCAGACAAGCGATATAGTTTGTTATTATGTTTATTGAACGAAAAGTAAAAAAAAATGATGTCTGGTGGAAAGAAACGAAAAGTAGATACAGAGGGTCGCCAGTTTCAAGAAAAATGGACTGAAGAATTATTTTTTATCTTGCACAATGGTAAGCCTATTTGTTTGCTTTGTAATGAATCCATTTCAGTAATGAAAGAATTCAATATAAAGAGGCATTACTCATTTAAGCATGCTACACAGCACTCACTGACAGGACAATTAAGAACAGACAAAATCCAGAAGCTTAGAGCAAATATTGAAAAACAGCATAAACAAAGAACACAACTTGATAATGTTGTGAAAGCTAGTTTTATAGTTAGCTCAAAATTCGCAAAGGCATTAAAACCATTTGCCGAAGGAGAATTTATCAAGGAGTGTATGTTAGAAGTTTGCGGTGTTTTGTGTCCTGAAAATAAAAATGAATTTGAAAAAATTAGTTTGTCAAGACGTATAGAAATGATGGCTAATGATATAAAAACAACATTGACTGACCGTATGGCTGGTTTTGAATCATTTTTCATAGCATTAGACGAGAGCACCGATTTGTCTGACACAGCTCAACTGGCTATATTTATTCGAGGTATTGATAAGGAGTTCACTGTTACTGAGGAATTGCTAGCTTTACAGCCGCTAAAAGCAACCACTAGAGGAGAGGTATTCACAAGGTATTGGCCTGCCATGGTCAAAATTAATTGAAGTATGCACTGATGGTGCACCTTCTATGGTCGGCTAACGAAAAGGTTTCATCGGAATTTTGAATGAAAAAGCAACAGAATTAAATGTACAAAAAGATGATTTGATAGTCCTTCATTGCATTATCCACCAACAAAACTTGTGTTCTAAGTCCATTCGACTCCACAATTTTATGAATGTGGTAGTAAAAACCATCAATTTTATTGGATCCCGAGTGCTTAACCATCGTCAGTTCAAGACGTTTTTGGATGAAATATCAGCTGAATATAACGACGTAACATATTATTGTGAAGTCAGATGGATGAGCAAAGGAAAAATGTTGAAACTGTTTTACGAGCTTAGAAATGAGATAGCAGACTTTATGAAAATAAAAGATAAGCCACTATCTGAATTGAGTGATTTAGCATTTCTGGTCGATCTTACAGGCTATTTGAATGATTTAAATTTGAAACTTCAAAAACAAGGACAGTTAGTAAATGATTTTGAAAGCGTTTCAGATCAAACTACGCTTGTGGGAGTCACAGATGCAGTCTGGTAACAGTTACCATTTCAACACGCTCTCTGCGTATGAAAATATTGCTTATGCTCAATATGCTGAAGAATTCAAGTTACTGCCGGAACAATTTTCGAACAGATTTAGCGACTTCAAAAACATAGAAGAATGTTTCAATTTATTTGCTACTCCTACAAAATGTAATGTACAAAATGCTCCAATACACTTACAAATGGAGTTAATCGAGATTCAAGAAAACTCACTCCTAAAATCCAAATTTGAAGACGTAGAGTTGTGCGATTTCTACAAAAAATAACTAGAAGAAGACAATTTTCCGCAGCTTAGAAAATTCGCAAGAAGATTGATTTCTGCGTTTGGCAGTACTTATAAATGCGAACAGCTCTTTTCATTGATGAAAGTTAATAAATCAACACATCGTATAAGACTGACTGACGATAATTTGGAAAATTCTTTACGTCTTTGTATCAGTGGAATTCATCCAAATATCGATGGATTAGTTTCCCAAATTCAAGCTCAAGTGTCTCATTGACTTCAGTGTATTTAACTTTTGTAGTTTGTAACAATTGCAAATGTAACTATTTAATTATAATTTCATTTTGTTATTTTAATAAATACAATAATCACATTGTCAATATATACATACATGTCAATAATAAATACATAATACAATAATAACATTGTCGTATTATTTCATGTCTAATATCTATCGCAAAAAAATATTATCACTACTTTAAAATGCAATAAGTACTTTTAAACGCAGCCCGCGAACGTTTTGCACGCTAAAGTTTGGCCCTCAGCATGTCAAAGGTTGCCCATATCTGGCCTAGGGCATCACGTCTGTGGGGGCACCAGAAGAAGCACAAAAATAAACCGTCTTTAGGGCATCATGTCTCACTCTCATCTCACGTCACCAAAAACCAAACCAAAAAAAGTTTCTAGGACTAATTTGAAAATTCGCGCGTTTTAAGTTTTCATAGAGTCGGACTCTATGGTGGAGTCCGACTTAGGCCGTGTTCCGAGTCGAATCCTATGAGCTATGAGCGCTAAAACCGCTCATGCTGCTAAGTTCATTTAAATGAATTACTACCGTATCACAGGTATGACACTCCATACAAAAAGCGCGATTTGACCTGTCATTTTAGTGGTAGACGTTCTGTACACGTGCGCATGTGTGGGTAAGATTAGGGATGGTTACAATATTATCAGGCGTCAGGTAACATAATCAAAGAAAGAAATAAAACTAAACACATACCCTGGGATACACTAAACAGTACAAATAAAGTGATAATGACCCAATAAACCGCTAACATACCTATAAAGTCGCGGTTCTCGTACAAGTTTTCACAGAGATTGGAAATTTGTAAAAATGTCTGGCATACGGATAGGGGGACCCACAGGCATGGATTGCTTAGGGCATCAAGTAGTCTTAATCCGTCACTTCATTTGGGGTATTAATGTTATAAGAAGTTATTTGCAAATAGTTGTGTATTGAGCAACAGCGTTTCATAATTTTATCAACACTTTCTGGTAAGCATGCTATAGGCTTCTCAAAAACACGAAATCTACTAACTATAATTCCGAAAGCATTCTCTACTATCCTTCTTGACTGAGAAAATAAAAATAATTAAAAATTTTCTGCTTTTCCGAAAGTGATACTTTTGAATATGGTTTCATCAAATACATTTTAGCGGAAATGCATCGTCACCAATAATGAAGCCAACAACATTTGGCAATAAACCATTCTCTAGGGCATAGGTGGGGAACCTGCGGACTCCGCGAAGTTCTTGTGCGGCCCTTTGCCAACTAGTACAAAATGGTAGAGTTCGTATCAAACAACTATTCTACATCAACGCCATGACAGTTGCGCGAAAAATCCCGCCAAAGACAGTCATATTTTAACATGACGTCAGAATACTAGTCTGAAACGGATCCTAGCACGCATGAGCGTGGATCTGGCCCACAGACCATCCGTTTCAGACTTGGACACTCAATGTTAATTTTTTAAACAGTTTTCAGCGCCCCCAAGCTGCAATAAGAATGAACTAAACGAAAAAAAGCCGGCTTATCTGTGTGTGTGTTTTTTCTTTTTTCTTATTTTTTCTTTTTTCTTTTTTTATATAGAAGGAATATTGAGAATTAAGAAATTGTAGAATTTTCAGGTAAGTGAAAAATTATTTATTCGGAGATTTCAGAATTCCAGAAATCAATTATGCTTTTCTCAGAGTATTGCCGAAATTTTGGTTTTATATCCAAATAAATAATTTTTCACTTCACTGAAAAGTTCTTCAAATAAAAAAAAGTTCAAAAAATTGAGATATGGACATTTCTGTGGTGACTTTCTTCTACGTATCTAGTTAACCGAGTAACAAAATACTCTCGAATGGATTTGCAAAATGGAAAGGCGCAAATTTATCCTGAAATCAAAAGTATTTACTCGGGACATAAATTAGCAAATTGCGTCACTTATTCTATTTATAATAACTCCAAAACGTGAATTTGGTTTAGATTTTTAGTACTAGCAGCGCTATCTATGTACAGAAGCTCATACTGAGCTCATTTCAATATTAGTTTCTACCATTTCGTATGTTTCAGCACTTGACTTTTTGTCACCTATTTACAAAACTGAAAGGAAGATGGCGTCCGTTATTTTCACACCAATTTATTTTTTTATTAAGACCAAAGTTGTGTGTCAGAGTAAATAAACATATTTTTATTGAATAATTTGTCCACCATCACGGAAATATGAATGGAAATTTCTAAAAAATTGAATCCTATACTCTACGAACAGTGGTTGATGGTCGAATGACCAATAGTGACATCTCTTATTGAATAGCTGGATTTCATAAATTTTGAGTATTAATTTCATTAGGAAACATTTTTTATTTACGTGCCTACTTCTCTCTGTATCCGATAGAAAATTATATTGATATACAGGGTGCTCCAATTTTGTTAAAAAGTTGGGTATTAGGGGGTCGTTTTAATACGTATCAAAAGCATTTTTTTATTAGTTGTATTTGAGGTCCATATTTTGAAATTATCTTGAACGCTTTAAACATAATTTTTTGAAAATGACTCCTTTGAGAGGTGTATACAAATTTATATGAGTGGTAGGTAAATGAAAGAACCCTCTGTAAGTTATTGTAAGTTAGGAAAAAGAATTTACCTAAGTGACTTTCTTAATAAGATGCAATATCATCGTAGTCGATTAAATTGTAATTATTTGTTATTTTATATACAAAGTGAGCCCAAAATTGAAATTCTCATTATATTTCTTGTTTCGAATGTATCACACTGTAATTTATCTTCGTGTAATTTTTTTTTAGTATTCTCTATACGTTAAACTTATAAGAAAATTGCTAAAATTTA
>NW_026614224.1:0-11290 GCF_026230105.1 Diorhabda sublineata
CTAAACGTTCAGGTTGATACCCTCATCCTATAATTAAAATTAAAGTGGGGATTAATCTAATTTCAAAAAAATAAATAAAAAATAAATAAATTTAATGAAGAAAATGTTAAATAAAGACTTAATAATAAAATAACCAAAATTATTAAAAATAAATTATGATATTCATTATTAAAATACAATTTAACTCTAGCTAAAATCATTAAACTACAAATTCAAAACCTTAATAAAATTAGACTATAAGATAACATATCTAATCCTAAAAAATAAGAAATATTAAAAACTTGAAAAAACCCTCTATAATTAAAAATAAATCTAAAAGATAAAATAAAAAAAAACCATTGTATTAATCAAAAATTTTTAAAACTTAAAGGAATCAATATCAATAACCCTAATAAATATATTATCATAAAAAAGAAAAAGTTGTGATATAATCATTACCATGAACACGAACTATTAAAATCAATATAGATAACCCTAAAGCACCTTCACATACTCTTATTGTTAAATAAATTATAGAAAAAAAATATTCATAAGTTATATTCCTTAAATATAAAAATAATCTAAAATATAAAGAAATAACAATAAATTCTAAACTTAATAATATTATCAATAAATGTTTTCGATTTAAAACAAATATTAACCCCCCAGAAAAAAATATTACTATTAATAGATATATTAACATTAAAGTTTTAATAATTTAAATAAAATATTGGTCTTGTAAACCAAAAATAAGGTTTCTTTTAAAACTTCAGATATAAATAATATTTATCATTAATCTCCAAAATTAATATTTTACTTAAACTAATATCTGATATAATTTTATTTTTTCCTATATTATTTATATTATCTTTAATATTTATTTTTATAAAACACCCTTTAACCTGTGGTTTAATACTTTTACTACAAACTCTCATAATTGCCTTAGTTAGTAGCCTAATAAGTCTAAATTACTGATATTCCTATATCTTATTTTTAATTATAATTGGAGGTATATTAATTTTATTTATTTATATAACAAGAATTGCCTCTAATGAAAAATTCAAATTTAATTTTAAATTATTACTAATTGCAATATTAACAATAATTTTATTATTTATTTTAATATTTCTAGACCATTATTATATAAATATCATAATACAAACAATTGAAACAAAATCATTTTATTTAAATAAAAATCTCAATTTATCTATAATAAAATATTTCAATTTTCCAAACTATTTAATTATAATTATAATAATTATTTATTTATTTATTACTCTAATTGCTACTGTAAAAATTACAAACTTTTATATGGACCTTTACGACAAATATTTTAATGAAAATACCCATACGAAAAAAAAATCCATTATTAAAAATTATTAATAATTCATTAATTACATTCCCAACCCCCATCAAATATTTCATATATATGAAATTTTGGATCTTTACTAGGTATTTGTTTAATAATTCAAATTTTTACAGGCTTATTTTTAGCAATACACTACTGTCCTAATATTGAATTAGCCTTCAATAGAGTAGCCCATATTTGTCGAGATGTAAATTATGGTTGATTACTACGAACCTTACATGCAAATGGAGCTTCTTTTTTTTTTATTTGTTTATACATTCACATTTGCCGAGGAATTTATTATAGATCATATAATATAATAGAAACTTGAATAATTGGTGTAACAATCTTTTTTTTAACAATAGCAACTGCCTTTTTAGGGTATGTTTTACCTTGAGGTCAAATATCTTTTTGAGGGGCTACTGTTATTACCAACCTAATATCTGCAATTCCTTACTTAGGAAATATGTTAGTTCAATGAATTTGAGGAGGATTTGCAGTTGATAATGCAACTCTAACACGTTTTTTTACATTTCATTTTATTTTACCATTTATTATTTTTGCTTTTATAATTATTCACTTATTATATTTACATCAAACAGATCAAGAAATCCCATTGGTACTAATAGTAATATTGATAAAATTCCCTTTCATCCTTATTTTATCTTTAAAGATATTCTAGGAGCTCTAATTATAATTTTTTTATTAATCTTTTTAACTCTAAGAAACCCCTATTTACTTGGAGACCCTGATAATTTTACCCCCGCTAATCCACTAGTAACACCAATTCATATTCAACCTGAATGATATTTTTTATTTGCTTACGCTATTTTACGCTCAATTCCTAATAAATTAGGGGGGGTAATTGCATTAGTTATATCAATTGCTATTTTATATGTACTCCCATTTATCAATAAAAAAAAATTCTTAAGATCTCAATTTTATCCATTAAATAAATTTTTATTTTGAACATTAGTATCTATTATTATTTTATTAACATGAATTGGAGCCCGACCAGTTGAAGATCCTTATATTTTAACAGGTCAAATTCTCACAATAATTTATTTCCTTTATTATCTAATTAACCCTATCACTTCATATTTTTGAGATTTAATTATTTTTAAATAGTTAATGAACTTGTATAAGTTTATATTTTGAAAATATAAAAAAGAGATTAAAACTCTCTATTAACTTATACTAAAAATAATTAACTAAATTATAAGAATAAAAAAAAATATTCTTATTCTACAAAAAAAAATTAAAAAATTTAATGAAACAGGTAAATAACCTTTTCAAGCTAAATATATTAATTTATCATAACGATATCGAGGTAAAGTTCCTCGAACCCAAAGCCAAAAAAAAGATAAAAAAGATAATTTTAAAAAAAACATATAACTTATTAAATTTGCCCCTATAAATAAAAAAACACACATTATTCTTATAAACAAAATATTTCCATATTCTGCTAAAAAAATTATTGCAAATCCTCCTCTTCTATATTCAACGTTAAATCCAGAAACTAACTCTGATTCTCCTTCAGCAAAATCAAAAGGAGTTCGATTAGTCTCAGCTAATCTTGAAACTAACCATATAAAACATAATGGTAATAATAAATATATAAATCAAATAAATTCTTGATATTTAATTAAATCAATTAAATTTACACTTAAAATTAAAAATAAAAATGATATTAAAATTAAAGCTAATCTTACTTCATAAGAAATTGTCTGTGCAACTGAACGAAGTCTACCTAATAATGAATAATTAGAATTTGAAGATCACCCAGCCAATATAATTGTATAAACTCTCAATCTTGAGACAGCTAAAAAAAATAAAATCGTTAAATTAAATCTAATATTAATCCTAATAAATGGTATACATATTCATATAAATAAAGATAATAATAAATTAAAAATAGGGGATAAATAATATAAATTAAAATTTGCCATAAAAGGATAAGTTTGCTCTTTACTAAATAATTTAATAGCATCCCTAAAAGGTTGAATTAAACCAATAAACCCAACTTTATTTGGCCCTTTACGAATTTGAATATAACCTAAAACTTTACGTTCTAATAATGTTAAAAAAGCAATCCTAATTAATACACAAATAATTAAAATTAACCTTGAAATTATAATTATCAAAAAATCTTTTAATATCAAGTATTACTTGTAATATAAATTACATTTAAAGATTCTAAATCTATTGCACTAATCTGCCAAAATAATTAATTTTATTCAAAATATAAAAAATTATTTTTTTCATTTGGTCCTTTCGTACTAAAATGTTAAATTTAATTAAAGATAGAAACCAACCTGGCTTAAACCGGTTTAAACTCAGATCATGTAAAATTTTAAAAGTCGAACAGACTTAATTAATTAGCTTCTGCACCAATTATAAATTTTAATCCAACATCGAGGTCGCAATCTTTATTATCGATTTGAACTCTTTAATAAAATTACGCTGTTATCCCTAAGGTAATTTTATCTTGTAATCAAAATTTTTGGATCAACAATTTATTAATTAATATAAAAATATAAAAAAAGTTTATTAAATTTTTTAATCACCCCAATTAAATAATTTTTAAATATAAAAAAATTAATACTAAATCTTTTATATAAAAAATTATAAAACTCTATAGGGTCTTCTCGTCTTTTAATATTATTTAAGCTTTTGAACTTAAAAATAAAATTCTATAAAAATTAAATAGAGACAGTCTTTTTTTCATTCAACCCTTCATTCCAGCTTTCAATTAAAAAACTAATGATTATGCTACCTTAGCACGGTCAAAATACCGCGGCCATTCAATATATTCAGAGGGCAGACCAGACTTTAAATTTAACACAAAAAGACATGTTTTTAATAAACAGGTGAAAAAATATTTGCCGAATTCCTTTACTTAACCTAATAAATAAATTTTAAACTTACAAATTTATATACTAATTTTATCATTATTACTAAATTTTTTATATTCAAATTTATATTTTAATAAAAAATTTATAGTAAATAAAAATTATATAATTTTAATTATAAATTATAACATACTTCAAAATATGAAAATTTTTAATCCTAATTTTATAATTTAATTATTAATATACTAATAAAAATTTATTTTTAAGCTCATCCCTAAAAATATTAACTATTAATAATATAAAAATATTAAAAAATATCTATATTAATTAATAAATAAATTAAATTTTTTTCTTAAAAAACTAGATATATTTAAAAACGAATAACATTTCATTACAAAAAAAATATTAAAAATTATTTATTCTACAATAAAAATTTTAATTTTTTAGCTCTTTTAAATTCGAAAAAATTAAATACATAAATATTATTTAATAAACCCTGATACACAAGGTACAAAAAATTAATTTTTCTTTTTTTAATAATAAAATTTTCTTTCACAATACAATTTACTATAATTAAATAAATTTTTTCTTTTTTAATAATAAAATAAATTTTACTTAAATTAAAAATTTATAACTTAAAAAAATAATAAAATTCTTATTTCAAATTAAATTGAATTTCACAATTAACTTTTTAATGTAACTAAAATACTTTTTAATCAAGCTCTAATTTGTATTCTAGATTCACTTTCCAGTAAATCTACTTTGTTACGACTTATTTCATATTAAATGAAAGCGACGGGCGATATGTACATATTTTAGAGCTAAAATCATTTTAATTAATTTATTAAAATTACTATCAAATCCATATTTAAATTTTTAATAATAAAAATTATCCAAAAATATTTTTATTGTAACCCATTACTTCTTATATATAAATTGCACCTTGATCTGATAAATTTTATAATATTAAATTCTAAATATTTATAATTTTAATAAAATATTTAATTACGATGATATACAAACTAATAATATAAGTAAATTAAATCGTGGATTATCATTTACAGAACAGGTTCCTCTGAAAAGACTAAAATACCGCCAAAATTTTTAATTTTCAAGAACATAACTATTACTAATTCAATATTTTTAATTACATTTAAAATAATAGGGTATCTAATCCTAGTTTATAATTTAAATTTTTAAACTTCATTAACAAACTTAAATTTTTAAATAAAACTTAAAATTTCACTTATTAAATTCTATATTAAAATTATTACTTACAATTAATTTTTATCAATAAAATTAAATTATATTATTTGTATAACCGCAACTGCTGGCACAAATTTTGTTAATAATACTTATTATTTCTAAATCTAAATTTCTTTAATATATAATTTTAATCACTGTTAAATTCTTCTATAAAATAATTCACATATAATAAAAAATAACACCTAATTTTTAAGTTAAAATAAAACTTTTAAAAAATAAACAATTAAATAAACATAAAATAAACTTCCTGCCCGTCAAAATTTTTCTCACTGACCAAAATTAAAAACAAATTAATCATAAAACTTATTTTTTAAATTTTAACCTCATATTTTAATTTAAAATTATATGACAAAATAAAATTTTTCATATGAGAACCAAATTTAACTTTTATAAAATTATACCTTTAATTAATAAATTAATCCTATAAATTAAGTTGACTTGCACCCCTTAATGCAAGCTACAAAATGATTGACCCAACTTTTCAGTTAAATTAATCCTATAAATTAAGTTGACTTGCACCCCTTAATGCAAGCTACAAAATGATTGGCCCAATTTTTCAGTTAGATTAATTCTATAAATTAAGTTGACTTGCATCCCCTTAATGCAAACTACAAAATGATTGACCCAATTTTTCAATTAAATTAATTCTATAAATTAAGTTGACTTGCATCCCCTTAATGCAAGCTACAAAATGATTGACCCAACTTTTCAGTTAAATTAATCCTATAAATTAAGTTGACTTGCACCCCTTAATGCAAACTACAAAATGATTGGCCCAACTTTTCAGTTAAATTAATCCTATAAATTAAGTTGACTTACATCCCCTTAATGCAAGCTACAAAATGATTGACCCAATTTTTCAGTTAAATTAATCCTATAAATTAAGTTGACTTGCACCCCTTAATGCAAGCTACAAAATGATTGGCCCAATTTTTCAGTTAGATTAATTCTATAAATTAAGTTGACTTGCATCCCCTTAATGCAAACTACAAAATGATTGACCCAATTTTTCAATTAAATTAATTCTATAAATTAAGTTAACTTGCATCCCCTTAATGCAAGCTACAAAATGATTGGCCCAATTTTTCAGTTAAATTAATCCTATAAATTAAGTTGACTTGCACCCCTTAATGCAAGCTACAAAATGATTGGCCCAATTTTTCAGTTAAATTAATCCTATAAATTAAGTTGACTTGCATCCCCTTAATGCAAGCTACAAAATGATTGAACCAATTTTTCAATTAAATTAATTCTATAAATTAAGTTAACTTACATCCCCTTAATGCAAGCTACAAAATGATTGGCCCGATTTTTCAGTTAAATTAATCCTATAAATTAAGTTGACTTGCACCCCTTAATGCAAGCTACAAAATGATTGGCCTAATTTTTCAGTTAAATTAATTCTATAAATTAAGTTGGCTTGCACCCCTTAATGCAAGCTACAAAATGATTGGCCTAATTTTTCAGTTAAATTAATTCTATAAATTAAGTTGGCTTGCACCCCTTAATGCAGGCTACAAAATGATTGGCCCAATTTTTCAGTTAAATTAATCCTATAAATTAAGTTGACTTGCATCCCCTTAATGCAAGCTACAAAATGATTGAACCAATTTTTCAATTAAATTAATTCTATAAATTAAGTTAACTTACATCCCCTTAATGCAAGCTACAAAATGATTGGCCCGATTTTTCAGTTAAATTAATCCTATAAATTAAGTTGACTTGCACCCCTTAATGCAAGCTACAAAATGATTGGCCTAATTTTTCAGTTAAATTAATTCTATAAATTAAGTTGGCTTGCACCCCTTAATGCAAGCTACAAAATGATTGGCCTAATTTTTCAGTTAAATTAATCCTATAAATTAAGTTGACTTGCACCCCTTAATGCAAGCTACAAAATGATTGGCCTAATTTTTCAGTTAAATTAATTCTATAAATTAAGTTGGCTTGCACCCCTTAATGCAAGCTACAAAATGATTGGCCTAATTTTTCAGTTAAATTAATTCTATAAATTAAGTTGACTTGCACCCCTTAATGCAAGCTACAAAATGATTGAACCAATTTTTCAATTAAATTAATTCTATAAATATAAAATTTTAGCCTTAAAAATTAATAAAAATATAACTCTTTAAAAATTTCTATGAACAAAAAAAAAATGAAGGTTTTTTTTAAAAAAAAGTAGTAATTAAACTAAAATTTTAAATAAATTAAAAACTAAATTTAACTAACTAAAATAATAAAGAAAAAATAGTATTTTTTAATTTTTTTTTCTAAAAAAATTCAATTTTATAAAAATTATTTGTAAACTTAAACTTTTGATAATTTAGATAAAATATAAACATAAAAACAAATTATATCCCAAAAATTCTATATTTTTATTGTTCAATTATTTGAATTTTATATAAAAATAAAACAATATTTAGCAAATTAAATCCTTTAATCATATGAAATCTTATTTTATTATTAAAAAAAGAGGTTTTTTTTTTTTTTTTTTTTTTTTTTATGAGTAAATAAAAGTTATATTAATTAAAGAATTATTTAATATTTACTTAATTTATATTCTTTATAAATTTATACGTGATATATTTATAAATATACTATGGTTTAATATAATATTAATAATTCTCCATTCATAAATTAATAATATGGTGAATAAGATCTAAATGATTCTCTTTCTGGGATTTTCAATTTAAGTCTTTAAACTTTGTAATAGTTTTCTATATATATAACAATCGAATTAATTCATAAGTTTAATAGTTTATAAATTATTATTATTTATATATATATAAAGTTACTAGAAACTATTAACATTATTAAAAATCTCATACTAAATATATTCTTGGGTGATATATACATTTCTATTATTTTAATTAATTAAACATTTATATTAGAAAAACCTATATACTTGAAATTTTCAAAGAAAATTTTCATGATTCATTGACTTTTGCCGTTAATGTAAAAAAAAATTACAAAAAAATGCACAAAATTCTGATGCAAAAAATGTGCAAAAAATGCAAAAAATGTGCAAAAAATGCAAAAAAATGCACATTTTTTTTTCAATAAAAATATTTTTTTTTAATTACTTTTTTTGGTAAATTTAAAACTTTATGTTTAACTAAAAACTTGTTTTTTAAAAAAATAATGATGTGCCTGAAAAAAAGGATAATTTTGATAGAATTAATTATGTGTAAAACACCTTCATTAACCCCCCCCAAAAAAATTACACTTAATAGATTAAACTATTTCCTTTAACATCAAAAGTTAATATACATCTTATATTAAAGTGTAAAAAAGGTAAGCTAAATTTAAGCTACTGGGTTCATACCCCATTTATAAAGGTTTCTTTCCTTTTTAATAATAAAATTATATAAACTTCTATTCTTTAATTCAATAATAATTGGTACGATAATTTCAATTTCAGCTTATTCTTGGTTTAATATATGAATTGGCCTTGAAATTAATCTTTTAAGAATTATCCCTTTAATAAAATCAAATAAAAATATTTATCCCGCAGAAGCAGCCTTAAAATATTTTATTACTCAGGCCTTAGCTTCTACTATTATCCTATTCGCTGTAATCATATCATTAATTTCTTCAGACTATATCCCTAATAATTCTGATATTTGATTAATGATAATTCTTAATTCAGCATTACTGACAAAACTAGGAGCTGCCCCCTTTCACTCCTGATTCCCTGAAGTAATAGAAGGATTAAATTGAATAAATAGCCTTATTTTATTAACATGACAAAAATTAGCCCCTATAATTTTAGTAATATATAATTTAAGTATAAATCAATTTTTAACATTTGTAATTATTACCTCCTCTATTGTAGGTGGAATTTTAGGATTAAATCAAACAAGCCTACGAAAAATTATAGCTTACTCTTCAATTAATCATATTGGTTGAATACTTGCAGGAATACTAAATTCTAAATTAATTTGATTAGTATATTTTATTATTTATTTTTTTATTAGATTAAATATTATTATTTTTTTTATAAAATTAAACTTATTCAACCTAAACCAACTTTTTAATGCATTAAATACAAATAAATTAATTAAATTATTTTTTATTTTAAATTTTTTATCTTTAGGAGGTTTACCCCCTTTTTTAGGGTTCCTCCCAAAATGAATTGTGGTTAATAATTTAATTTTAAATCAAATATATACCTTAAGAGTAGTTTTAATCATTACAACATTAATCACTTTGTATTTTTATATTCGACTAACATTTTCTTCTTTAACTATTCTAATAACTGAAAATTTAATTAAACCAACAAAATTTAATAATTTTATCTTTTTATTTTTAAATGTATTTACTCTACTTAGCTTATGCCTTTGTACTAGGATCTTAAATATCTTATAAGGATTTAAGTTAAGTTAAACTATCAACCTTCAAAGTTGATTATAGATTTTATCTAAGCCTTAAAAATTATTTACCTTTAAATTTGCAATTTAATATCATACTTGAATATAAGGCTTGGTAAAAGAATAAAATATTCGTAAATAAATTTACAGTTTATCGCCTGAACTCAGCCATTCTACCGAATAAATGGTTGTTTTCAACAAATCATAAAGATATCGGAACATTATATTTTATTTTTGGGATCTGAGCAGGTATAGTTGGAACCTCCCTTAGAGTGTTAGTACGAACAGAATTAGGAAGACCCGGAACTTTGATTGGAAATGATCAAATTTATAATGTAATCGTAACTGCCCATGCATTTATTATAATTTTTTTTATAGTAATACCAATTATAATTGGGGGCTTTGGAAACTGATTAGTACCCTTAATAATTGGTGCTCCAGATATAGCCTTTCCCCGAATAAATAATATAAGTTTCTGATTATTACCTCCTTCTTTATTCCTTCTAATTATAAGAAGAATTGTAGAAAGAGGTGCAGGAACTGGATGAACAGTTTACCCTCCTCTTTCATCTAATATTGCTCATGGGGGATCTTCAGTAGATTTAGCTATTTTTAGTTTACATTTAGCAGGAATTTCCTCAATTTTAGGGGCTATTAATTTTATTACCACAGTAATCAATATACGACCCAAAGGCATAACTTTAGACCGAATACCTTTATTTGTTTGAGCTGTTGTAATTACAGCAATCCTCTTACTTTTATCTTTGCCAGTTTTAGCAGGAGCAATTACTATATTGTTAACTGATCGAAATTTAAATACCTCTTTTTTTGATCCCGCTGGAGGAGGGGACCCAATTTTATACCAACATTTATTTTGATTTTTTGGACATCCTGAAGTTTATATTTTAATTCTCCCAGGTTTCGGTTTAATTTCTCATATTGTAAGACAAGAAAGTAGAAAAAAAGAAGCTTTTGGAACTTTAGGTATAATTTATGCTATAATAGCAATTGGTTTATTAGGATTTATTGTTTGAGCTCACCATATATTTACAGTAGGTATAGATGTCGATACCCGAGCTTATTTTACTTCAGCTACTATGATTATTGCAGTTCCTACTGGAATTAAAGTTTTTAGATGATTAGCTACTTTTCACGGATCAAGAATTAACTATAGGCCTACAACATTATGAGCACTAGGGTTTATTTTTTTATTCACAGTCGGAGGATTAACAGGAGTAGTTTTAGCTAACTCTTCAATTGATATTGTTTTACATGATACTTATTACGTTGTTGCTCATTTTCATTATGTTCTTTCTATAGGGGCAGTATTTGCAATTATAGCAGGAATTGTTCAATGATTTCCTTTATTTACAGGATTAACCTTAAATAATTTCTACTTAAAAATTCAATTTTTTATTATATTTATTGGAGTAAATTTAACGTTTTTTCCACAACATTTTTTAGGATTAATAGGA
>NW_026614225.1:0-11222 GCF_026230105.1 Diorhabda sublineata
CGAATATCCCAAATTTTTGAGTTTCCCTCACGATTTCGCCCAAAAACTTCTCAAATTTTCAGGTTTTTTTCATAATTAAATCATAAAAAATCCGCAAATTTTTGGTTTTTTTTGATAAAGATGTCTTAAAATTCAAAAATTCTGAGTTTTATATAGGTTTTTATTACTTTTTTACAACCACCCCAAATTTTTGGTTTTTTTCTCAATTACATCCTAAAAACCCGGAAATTTCTGGGTTTTTTAGGTTAATTCTATAAAAATAATAACTCAAATCCCAAAAATTTCAAAATTTATTATCAATTTATTCGGTTAAAACCCCGAATATCCCAAATTTTTGAGTTTCCCTCACGATTTCGCCCAAAAACTTCTCAAATTTTCAGGTTTTTTCATAATTAAATCATAAAAAATCCGCAAATTTTTCGTTTTTTTTGATAAAGATGTCTTAAAATTCAAAAATTCTGAGTTTTATATAGGTTTTTATTACTTTTTTACAACCACCCCCAAATTTTTGGTTTTTTTCTCAATTACATCTTAAAAACCCGGAAATTTCTGGGTTTTTCAGGTTTATTCTATAAAAATAATAACTCAAATCCCAAAAATTTCAAAATTTATTATCAATTTATTCGGTTAAAACCCCGAATATCCCAAATTTTTGAGTTTCCCTCACGATTTCGCCCAAAAACTTCTCAAATTTTCAGGTTTTTTCATAATTAAATCATAAAAAATCCGCAAATTTTTGGTTTTTTTTGATAAAGATGTCTTAAAATTCAAAAATTCTGAGTTTTATATAGGTTTTTATTACTTTTTTACAACCACCCCAAATTTTTGGTTTTTTTCTCAATTACATCCTAAAAACCCGGAAATTTCTGGGTTTTTTAGGTTAATTCTATAAAAATAATAACTCAAATCCCAAAAATTTCAAAATTTATTATCAATTTATTCGGTTAAAACCCCGAATATCCCAAATTTTTGAGTTTCCCTCACGATTTCGCCCAAAAACTTCTCAAATTTTCAGGTTTTTTCATAATTAAATCATAAAAAATCCGCAAATTTTTGGTTTTTTTTGATAAAGATGTCTTAAAATTCAAAAATTCTGAGTTTTATATAGGTTTTTATTACTTTTTTACAACCACCCCCAAATTTTTGGTTTTTTTCTCAATTACATCTTAAAAACCCGGAAATTTCTGGGTTTTTCAGGTTTATTCTATAAAAATAATAACTCAAATCCCAAAAATTTCAAAATTTATTATCAATTTATTCGGTTAAAACCCCGAATATCCCAAATTTTTGAGTTTCCCTCACGATTTCGCCCAAAAACTTCTCAAATTTTCGGTTTTTTTTCATAATTAAATCATAAAAAATCGGCAAATTTTCAGATTTTTCTTATAAAGATGTCTTGGAACCCAAAAATTCCGAGTTTCATATAGATTTTTATTACATATTCCGTAAATTTTTAATTTTTTTTCTCAATTACATCCTAAAAACCCGGAAATTTCTGGGTTTTTAGGTTAATTCTATAAAAATAATAACTCAAATCCTAAAAATTTCAAAATTTATTATCAATTTATTCGGTTAAAACCCCGAATATCCCAAATTTTTGAGTTTCCCTCACGATTTCGCCCAAAAACTTCTCAAATTTTCAGGTTTTTTCATAATTAAATCATAAAAAATCCGCAAATTTTTCGTTTTTTTTGATAAAGATGTCTTAAAATTCAAAAATTCTGAGTTTTATATAGGTTTTTATTACTTTTTTACAACCACCCCAAATTTTTGGTTTTTTTTCTCAATTACATCCTAAAAACCTTAACCTGGAAATTTCTGGGTTTTTCAGGTTTATTCTATAAAAATAATAACTCAAATCCAAAAATTTCAAATTTATTATCAATTTATTCGGTTAAAACCCCGAATATCCCAAATTTTGAGTTTCCTCACGATTTCGCCCAAAAACTTCTCAAATTTTCGGTTTTTTTCATAATTAAATCATAAAAAATCGGCAAATTTTCAGATTTTTCTTATAAAGATGTCTTGGAACCCAAAAATTCCGAGTTTCATATAGATTTTTATTACATATTCCGTAAATTTTAATTTTTTTTCTCAATTACATCCTAAAAACCCGGAAATTTCTGGGTTTTTAGGTTAATTCTATAAAATAATAACTCAAATCCCTAAAAATTTCAAAATTTATTATCAATTTATTCGGTTAAAACCCCGAATATCCCAAATTTTTGAGTTTCCCTCACGATTTCGCCCAAAAACTTCTCAAATTTTCAGGTTTTTTCATAATTAAATCATAAAAAATCCGCAAATTTTTCGTTTTTTTTGATAAAGATGTCTTAAAATTCAAAAATTCTGAGTTTTATATAGGTTTTTATTACTTTTTTACAACCACCCCAAATTTTTGGTTTTTTTTCTCAATTACATCCTAAAAACCTGGAAATTTCTGGGTTTTTCAGGTTTATTCTATAAAAATAATAACTCAAATCCCAAAAATTTCAAAATTTATTATCAATTTATTCGGTTAAAACCCCGAATATCCCAAATTTTTGAGTTTCCCTCACGATTTCGCCCAAAAACTTCTCAAATTTTCAGGTTTTTTCATAATTAAATCATAAAAAATCCGCAAATTTTTCGTTTTTTTTGATAAAGATGTCTTAAAATTCAAAAATTCTGAGTTTTATATAGGTTTTTATTACTTTTTTACAACCACCCCAAATTTTTGGTTTTTTTCTCAATTACATCTTAAAAACCCGGAAATTTCTGGGTTTTTCAGGTTTATTCTATAAAAATAATAACTCAAATCCCAAAAATTTCAAAATTTATTATCAATTTATTCGGTTAAAACCCCGAATATCCCAAATTTTTGAGTTTCCCTCACGATTTCGCCCAAAAACTTCTCAAATTTTCAGGTTTTTTCATAATTAAATCATAAAAAATCCGCAAATTTTTGGTTTTTTTTGATAAAGATGTCTTAAAATTCAAAAATTCTGAGTTTTATATAGGTTTTTATTACTTTTTTACAACCACCCCAAATTTTTGGTTTTTTTCTCAATTACATCCTAAAAACCCGGAAATTTCTGGGTTTTTTAGGTTAATTCTATAAAAATAATAACTCAAATCCCAAAAATTTCAAAATTTATTATCAATTTATTCGGTTAAAACCCCGAATATCCCAAATTTTTGAGTTTCCCTCACGATTTCGCCCAAAAACTTCTCAAATTTTCAGGTTTTTTCATAATTAAATCATAAAAAATCCGCAAATTTTTCGTTTTTTTTGATAAAGATGTCTTAAAATTCAAAAATTCTGAGTTTTATATAGGTTTTTATTACTTTTTTACAACCACCCCAAATTTTTGGTTTTTTTCTCAATTACATCTTAAAAACCCGGAAATTTCTGGGTTTTTCAGGTTTATTCTATAAAAATAATAACTCAAATCCCAAAAATTTCAAAATTTATTATCAATTTATTCGGTTAAAACCCCGAATATCCCAAATTTTTGAGTTTCCCTCACGATTTCGCCCAAAAACTTCTCAAATTTTCAGGTTTTTTCATAATTAAATCATAAAAAATCCGCAAATTTTTGGTTTTTTTTGATAAAGATGTCTTAAAATTCAAAAATTCTGAGTTTTATATAGGTTTTTATTACTTTTTTACAACCACCCCAAATTTTTGGTTTTTTTCTCAATTACATCCTAAAAACCCGGAAATTTCTGGGTTTTTTAGGTTAATTCTATAAAAATAATAACTCAAATCCCAAAAATTTCAAAATTTATTATCAATTTATTCGGTTAAAACCCCGAATATCCCAAATTTTTGAGTTTCCCTCACGATTTCGCCCAAAAACTTCTCAAATTTTCAGGTTTTTTCATAATTAAATCATAAAAAATCCGCAAATTTTTCGTTTTTTTTGATAAAGATGTCTTAAAATTCAAAAATTCTGAGTTTTATATAGGTTTTTATTACTTTTTTACAACCACCCCAAATTTTTGGTTTTTTTCTCAATTACATCTTAAAAACCCGGAAATTTCTGGGTTTTTCAGGTTTATTCTATAAAAATAATAACTCAAATCCCAAAAATTTCAAAATTTATTATCAATTTATTCGGTTAAAACCCCGAATATCCCAAATTTTTGAGTTTCCCTCACGATTTCGCCCAAAAACTTCTCAAATTTTCAGGTTTTTTCATAATTAAATCATAAAAAATCCGCAAATTTTTCGTTTTTTTTGATAAAGATGTCTTAAAATTCAAAAATTCTGAGTTTTATATAGGTTTTTATTACTTTTTTACAACCACCCCAAATTTTTGGTTTTTTTTCTCAATTACATCCTAAAAACCCGGAAATTTCTGGGTTTTTCAGGTTAATTCTATAAAAATAATAACTCAAATCCCAAAAATTTCAAAATTTATTATCAATTTATTCGGTTAAAACCCCGAATATCCCAAATTTTTGAGTTTCCCTCACGATTTCGCCCAAAAACTTCTCAAATTTTCAGGTTTTTTCATAATTAAATCATAAAAAATCCGCAAATTTTTGGTTTTTTTTGATAAAGATGTCTTAAAATTCAAAAATTCTGAGTTTTATATAGGTTTTTATTACTTTTTTACAACCACCCCAAATTTTTGGTTTTTTTCTCAATTACATCTTAAAAACCCGGAAATTTCTGGGTTTTTCAGGTTTATTCTATAAAAATAATAACTCAAATCCCAAAAATTTCAAAATTTATTATCAATTTATTCGGTTAAAACCCCGAATATCCCAAATTTTTGAGTTTCCCTCACGATTTCGCCCAAAAACTTCTCAAATTTTCGGTTTTTTTCATAATTAAATTTTGTTTGTAGTTTTATTTTATAAAAATATCCCAAACCCAAAGATTTTTCGTGTTCCATATCAATTTTTCGTTCGTATTCCGTAAACATCACAAATTTTTGGATTTTCTCTCAATTTCATTCCAAAAGTCCCGTAAATTTTTGGGTTTTTCCGCAATTTTAACCTAAAAACCCAAAAACATAATGCAAATCCCAATAATTTTGAAATTTATCATCAATGTATTCGATTAAAACACTAAATACTTCAAATTTTTGGGGTTTCCGTCCAATTTCGCCCCATTAACCCCGTAAATTTTCGGGTTTCAGTTTGTTTTAATCAATATATATATCCCAAACCCAAATATTTTGGCGTTTCATATCAATTTTTCTTTCTTTTTTCATAAACATCCCAAATTTTTGGGTTTTCTTTCAATTTCATCACGAAATTCCCGTAAATTTTCGAGTTTTTTCACAATTTCATCCTAAAAATTCCACAAATTTATGGGTTTTTGTAGTTTCTTTCTGTAAAAAACGATACAAATCTCATAAATTTTGAAGTTTCTCAACAATTCATTCGGTCACAACCACAAAATCTCAAATTTTTAGATTATTTTCACAATTTCGTCATGTGAACCTAATAAATTTCCAGGTTTTTGTAGGTTTTATCTTTAAAAAAATGTCCGAAACCATCAAGATTTTCAACTTCTCTCCCAATTCCTTCGAAACAAATTTCCATTTCCCGCTTTTCAATTTTATCATTAACTTCGAATTTCCCCCGTATAATTACGAAGAATTCGTTCGGAAATTTCACTATTTTCCGCAAAATTCGCGAAATTAATTTCGAATCTAAAAAAAAAACGATCCAGACAAAGAGAATTTTTTTATTTCGCTACAGATTTCTTTAGAAAAATGAAATAATTAAAAAGGACACGTTTGAAAGGACTACGACGAAGGATATTCCGCGTCTCCGTAAGGAAATAACCTTTTTGCTTATTCTCGAGATGGATTTACTGAAATTACGCGTTTCGGAGCTGAAATTTTCATCTTCAGTACGCAAAAAACAAAATTCTAATTAAATAATGTACAAAAAGTCCTTTTCATATTAAATTTTCGTCTCTGCTAAGTTTTAAAAACGACAGGACGATCTTAATAATCCCGAATGTCGTCGAAACTTATTTCGTATTCAATATTTTTGGATTTATTCGTTTCCAAATGATATTTCATTCTATTATGTTCAGTATCGTTCTTGAATGCACTTATGTTCTCACTATATTCAAATTAGATTCAATTTCAACCCCTAAAAGTCACCCCGATACTTCTTTTATATCCATTCGAGAGTTCGCGAGATGCTTTTAATACTTTTTTTTTTTTTTTCGTTTTGAATTCGTCGGGGCGTATTGGGGAAACCGACGACGTCTCGGTTCTGTATCTAATTTTTCTTTTCCACGTGAATATACGTCAATATTTGATGTATTCCTTTCGGAAAAGTCAAGAAACGTCCTAATGAAAATAAAATTTGCAGTAAAAAATTAGTTTTTTTCTAAATATGTAGTCGTTGTACGTATTTCCTCTCCGATATACATGTATTTGGGTTTTTCGTTAATTTTCATATGAAAAACTCTTAGGTTTTTCGGTTTATGTTTGTCTCATATCAATTTTTTGGGTTTCAATATCAATTTTTTGGGTTTGATGTCATTTATTTTGGGTTTGATATCAACTTTTTGGGTTTATTATAAATTTTTTGAGTTTCATATAATTTTTTGGGTTTAGTATCAATTTTTATGGGTTTAATATCAATTTTTTGGGTTTAATATCAATTTTTTGGGTTTCAATATCATTTATTTTGGGTTTAATATCAACTTTCTGGGTTTATTATAAATTTGTTGAATTTCATATAATTTTTTTGATTTAGTATCAATTTTATGGGTTTGATATCAATTTTTTTAGGTTTAATATCAATTTTTTGGGTTTGATGTCATTTATTTTGGGTTTAATATCAATTTTTTGGGTTTCAGTATCATTTATTTTGGGTTTAATATCATTTATTTTGGGTTTAATATCATTTATTTTGGGTTTAATATCAACTTTCTGGGTTTATTATAAATTTGTTGAGTTTCATATAATTTTTTTGATTAAGTATCAATTTTATGGGTTTAATATCAATTTTTTGGGTTTCAGTATTATTTATTTTGGGTTTAATATCATTTATTTTGGGTTTAATATCATTTATTTTGGGCTTAATATCAACTTTTTGGGTTTATTATAAATTTTTTGAGTTTCATATAATTTTTTTGATTTAGTATCTATTTTATGGGTTTAATATCAATTTTTTTGGGTTTAATATCAATATCAATTTTTTTGGGTTTAATATCAATATCAATTTTTTTGGGTTTAATATCAATTTTTTGGGTTTCAGTATTATTTATTTTGGGTTTAATATCATTTATTTTGGGTTTAATATCATTTATTTTGGGTTTAATATCAACTTTCTGGGTTTATTATAAATTTGTTGAGTTTCAAATAATTTTTTTGATTTAGTATCAATTTTATGGGTTTAATATCAATTTTTTTGGGTTTAATATCAATATCAATTTTTTTGGGTTTAATATCAATATCAATTTTTTTGGGTTTAATATCAATTTTTTGGGTTTCAATATCAATTTTTTGAGTTTAATATCAATTTTTTGGGTTGCAATATCATTTATTTTGGGTTTAATATCAACTTTCTGGGTTTATTATAAATTTGTTGAGTTTCATATAATTTTTTTGATTTAGTATCAATTTTATGGGTTTAATATCAATATATCAATTTTTTGGGTTTAATATCAATTTTTTGGGTTTCAATATCATTTATTTTGGGTTTAATATCAACTTTTTGGGTTTATTATAAATTTTTTGAGTTTCATATAATTTTTTGGGTTTAGTATCAATTTTATGGGTTTAATATCAATTTTTTGTGTTTCAATATCATTTATTTTGGGTTTAATATCATTTATTTTGGGTTTCATATCAACTTTCTGGGTTTATTATAAATTTTTTGAGTTTCACATAATATTTCTGGTTTATTATCAATTTTTTGGGTTTAATATCAATTTTTTGTGTTTCAATATCATTTATTTTGGGTTTAATATCATTTATTTTGGGTTTCATATCAACTTTCTGGGTTTATTATAAATTTTTTGAGTTTCACATAATATTTCTGGTTTATTATCAATTTTTTGGGTTTAATATCAATTTTTTGTGTTTCAATGTCATTTATTTTGGGTTTAATATCAATTTTTTGGGTTTATTATAAATTTTTGAGTTTCACATGATTTTTGGGTTTAAATAAATTCTTCTAGGTTTTATATCAATGTTTTTGAGTTTAACAACAATTTTTCTGGTTTAGTATCAATTTTTTGGGTTTAATATGAACTTTGTGGGTTTAGTACAAATTATTTGGGTTCAATATCTTTTTTTTTGGGTTTAACATCATTTTTTTTTGGATTAATATACATTTTTCTTGAGAAATGCCACGAAATTTTTGAGTTTTACCCCATTTTTCCCCTTAAAATTTTCAATAAATGTGAAAATTTAGGTTTTTCCCAATTTTTAAAAAAAAACCTCGTAAATTTTTGTATTTCTACCTTCAAATTTCGTACATTTTGGGTTTTGTAATAAGTTTTTTTGACAAAAATAACATAAAAGTTCGAGATTTATCCCAGCCACTACAAAATTCGGTTCCTTTTTGAAAACCGAATATTCGAAATTAGAACAAATTCAGCTCAACAATTAGAGCGAAAAATCTTTCCATTTTACAAATAGAGCCTCTCGAACAGTGGATCAAAACCCTTCTCACGTTCCCTTGTACGATTTTCAGTCGCTAGTAATTTTCTTCAAATTGAGCACTTTGCAGAATCGCAAGAAAAATGTGGAACGTGTTTCTGTATCAAAAAACCACTTTCACGACGTTTCGGAAGAAGTGAAACGTCGGAATCAATCTTTGTATCACGTAAAATCCTCAGTTCGAGACAGGAGAAATAATTGCTTCATCGTTATACATAATAATATATAGGGTGTTTGTTTAAATCGCAGACTTTCCTTGACAAACTTTTTAACAAACATCCTGTAAAGTATCGTTGACAATTAATGATGACTAAAGTCGATGTAGAATTTTTCTTAGGTTTTCCACTGTCTTCTTTTTAAAAATATAAAAAATTTGGGTTTCTTGGCAAATTTTGTGAAATCATAATTTTCCTCGACAAACCCAAAATTTTCGGGTTTTTTCTTGCTAAATTCATGATTTATTGAAATTTTTGGGTTTACTCTGTTTTTCATATGAATATCTAATGCAAATTTCGTTAATTTTAATGAATTTTTAGGTTTTCTTCTGGATTTTTTTCGAGATTTTTGGGTTTTTAATATTTTTCTTGAGAAATACCACAAATTTTCGGGTTTAATACAATTTTTTCCTTGAAAATACCTAAAATGAGGAAAAATCTAAGTTTTTCTCAATTTATTCCTTAAAATTTCTGAGTTTTCTATCTTAAAATTTTTGGTTTTTTCACTCCGAATTTCATAAATTCCAGGGATTTTTGGATTTACAACATTTCTTCTGAGAAATACCACAAATTTTTTGATTTAATCTTATTTTTTTCCTCAAAATTTAGTTAAATACTGAAAAATCTAAGTTTTTCTCAATTAATTCCTTAAAATTTCTGGGTTTTCTATCCGATTTCCATAAATTCCGAAGATTTTTGGATTTACAACATTTCTTCTGAGAAATACCACAAATTTTTTGATTAAATCTTATTTTTTCCTCAAAATTTAGTTAAATACAGAAAAATCTAAGTTTTTCTCAATTTAATCCTTGAAATTTTTGGTTTTTTCACTCCGAATTTCATAAATTCCAAGGATTTTTGGATTTACAACATTTCTTCTGAGAAATAACAAAAATTTTCGGGTTTAATCCAAGTTTTTTCTCAATTTATTCCTTGAAATTTTTGGTTTTTTCACTCCGAATTTCATAAATTCCAAGGATTTTTGGATTTATAACATTTCTTCTGAGAAATAACAAAAATTTTCGGGTTTAATCCAATTATATCCTCTAAAATATCTTCACGAAAAATCTGGGTTTTTCTCAAATTCTCAAAATTCTCAAAAGCCTCGTGAATTTCTAGGTTTTTCTCTCCAAATATCACGAATTTCGATTTTTTTTGGGTTTGTAACAAATTGTAGTTGTAAAAATATATAGGGCTTCCCAATTTTTTTCAGCTTTGTAAATTTTTGGGTTTCTTCTTCAAAATTTTATAGATTCCCCATATTTTTGGGTTTGTAACTGATTTTCCTCAACGAATATCGAGAATTTTTAGGTTTCATACTATTTTTCATTTGATCTAAACCCAGAACAATTCAGGTTTTTTCCATTGCCTTACACGATGTAAATTTTGGGTTTACAACAAATTTTTGTTTACAAAAACCTAAAAATGTTGGGTTTTATCTCAATTTTCCTCTACAAAAGGTTTTTTTTCCCAATTTCTTCCTGCTATTATGCAAAATTTCGACGTTTCGTATCAATTTCGTCTTGAAAGTCTCGTAAATCCCAATAAAATAATTTTCTTTTCGGCGAACAACTTCTAAACAACATCCCTCTGTATTAGTTTGTACAACATAAATTGGTTTAATCCCTTTGATCCGAGGGATTCGAGTTAAGAACTTTGTTGAACCGTTTCCAGTAGAGATTAAAAAGTTCGGTAAGTTATTAAAAGTTTTTCTATCAAGAAACCGAAAGAGCCTCTCGTAGGTATTATTGTTCCAATTTGTCACAACCACACCAGAAAACTATCCAAACTTCTAAGGGCATTAATTTGTTCACCAAATTTCACTCTAACGCCATCTATAGGGCACATAAAACAAATGCGACGACATCTTCTAGGAACATTTGGAACCGTCTAGAAATTCGATAACTCTGAAGACCTTCTCGAGTGGGTGAATTTTTCTATAAAATTATTATTTTTTTTGGGATCTTCTATTATTTTCTTTCTTTGTACTTTCTGAATACGTTTTGGGTTTTCCTTTTGTTAAAATCGTAAATCTGTACCCCTTTTAGGTTTTATATCTTTCTTTCCATCAAATTAGCTCAATTACATGAATATTTGGGTTTTGCACAATTTATTTCTTAAAAACCTAAAAATTTTTGGGTTTCTTATTAATTTTTCTTCGCAAATGTCGTTAATTTCAAAAACTCTTGGGTTTCATGTCTAAATAAGAGTAAATTTCAGGTTTAATCTCATTTTTTTTTGTTATTTAGTTAAACTGTATTCGTTTTTGGGTTTTTTTTATTTTGTTACTTCCAAACCTAGAAATTTTTGGGTTTCTTATTAATTTTTCTTCGCAAATGTCGTTAATTTCAAAAACTATTAGGTTTCATGTCTAAAT
>NW_026614226.1:0-11178 GCF_026230105.1 Diorhabda sublineata
TCCCTTTAATAAAATCAAATAAAAATATTTATCCCGCAGAAGCAGCCTTAAAATATTTTATTACTCAGGCCTTAGCTTCTACTATTATCCTATTCGCTGTAATCATATCATTAATTTCTTCAGACTATATCCCTAATAATTCTGATATTTGATTAATGATAATTCTTAATTCAGCATTACTGACAAAACTAGGAGCTGCCCCCTTTCACTCCTGATTCCCTGAAGTAATAGAAGGATTAAATTGAATAAATAGCCTTATTTTATTAACATGACAAAAATTAGCCCCTATAATTTTAGTAATATATAATTTAAGTATAAATCAATTTTTAACATTTGTAATTATTACCTCCTCTATTGTAGGTGGAATTTTAGGATTAAATCAAACAAGCCTACGAAAAATTATAGCTTACTCTTCAATTAATCATATTGGTTGAATACTTGCAGGAATACTAAATTCTAAATTAATTTGATTAGTATATTTTATTATTTATTTTTTTATTAGATTAAATATTATTATTTTTTTTATAAAATTAAACTTATTCAACCTAAACCAACTTTTTAATGCATTAAATACAAATAAATTAATTAAATTATTTTTTATTTTAAATTTTTTATCTTTAGGAGGTTTACCCCCTTTTTTAGGGTTCCTCCCAAAATGAATTGTGGTTAATAATTTAATTTTAAATCAAATATATACCTTAAGAGTAGTTTTAATCATTACAACATTAATCACTTTGTATTTTTATATTCGACTAACATTTTCTTCTTTAACTATTCTAATAACTGAAAATTTAATTAAACCAACAAAATTTAATAATTTTATCTTTTTATTTTTAAATGTATTTACTCTACTTAGCTTATGCCTTTGTACTAGGATCTTAAATATCTTATAAGGATTTAAGTTAAGTTAAACTATCAACCTTCAAAGTTGATTATAGATTTTATCTAAGCCTTAAAAATTATTTACCTTTAAATTTGCAATTTAATATCATACTTGAATATAAGGCTTGGTAAAAGAATAAAATATTCGTAAATAAATTTACAGTTTATCGCCTGAACTCAGCCATTCTACCGAATAAATGGTTGTTTTCAACAAATCATAAAGATATCGGAACATTATATTTTATTTTTGGGATCTGAGCAGGTATAGTTGGAACCTCCCTTAGAGTGTTAGTACGAACAGAATTAGGAAGACCCGGAACTTTGATTGGAAATGATCAAATTTATAATGTAATCGTAACTGCCCATGCATTTATTATAATTTTTTTTATAGTAATACCAATTATAATTGGGGGCTTTGGAAACTGATTAGTACCCTTAATAATTGGTGCTCCAGATATAGCCTTTCCCCGAATAAATAATATAAGTTTCTGATTATTACCTCCTTCTTTATTCCTTCTAATTATAAGAAGAATTGTAGAAAGAGGTGCAGGAACTGGATGAACAGTTTACCCTCCTCTTTCATCTAATATTGCTCATGGGGGATCTTCAGTAGATTTAGCTATTTTTTAGTTTACATTTAGCAGGAATTTCCTCAATTTTAGGGGCTATTAATTTTATTACCACAGTAATCAATATACGACCCAAAGGCATAACTTTAGACCGAATACCTTTATTTGTTTGAGCTGTTGTAATTACAGCAATCCTCTTACTTTTATCTTTGCCAGTTTTAGCAGGAGCAATTACTATATTGTTAACTGATCGAAATTTAAATACCTCTTTTTTTGATCCCGCTGGAGGAGGGGACCCAATTTTATACCAACATTTATTTTGATTTTTTGGACATCCTGAAGTTTATATTTTAATTCTCCCAGGTTTCGGTTTAATTTCTCATATTGTAAGACAAGAAAGTAGAAAAAAAGAAGCTTTTGGAACTTTAGGTATAATTTATGCTATAATAGCAATTGGTTTATTAGGATTTATTGTTTGAGCTCACCATATATTTACAGTAGGTATAGATGTCGATACCCGAGCTTATTTTACTTCAGCTACTATGATTATTGCAGTTCCTACTGGAATTAAAGTTTTTAGATGATTAGCTACTTTTCACGGATCAAGAATTAACTATAGGCCTACAACATTATGAGCACTAGGGTTTATTTTTTTATTCACAGTCGGAGGATTAACAGGAGTAGTTTTAGCTAACTCTTCAATTGATATTGTTTTACATGATACTTATTACGTTGTTGCTCATTTTCATTATGTTCTTTCTATAGGGGCAGTATTTGCAATTATAGCAGGAATTGTTCAATGATTTCCTTTATTTACAGGATTAACCTTAAATAATTTCTACTTAAAAATTCAATTTTTTATTATATTTATTGGAGTAAATTTAACGTTTTTTCCACAACATTTTTTAGGATTAATAGGAATACCACGACGATACTCAGACTATCCTGATATTTTTACTCTATGAAATATTGTTTCATCAATTGGATCTTTAATTTCCCTTATTAGAGTAATTTTTTTTATTATTTATTTTTTGAGAGGCTTTCTCTATACAACGAAAAAGAATTAGTTCATTAAGAATAAATTCTTCAATTGAATGATTACAATTTAACCCCCCAGCAGAACATAGTTATTCCGAATTACCAATATTATCTGCTAATTTCTAATATGGCAGATTAGTGCATTGGACTTAAACCCCAAACATAAAGTTTAAACTTTTTTTAGAAATTTCAACTTGAAAAAGTTTCATATTACAAGATAGAGCATCACCTTTAATAGAACAATTATCATATTTTCATGATCATGCTTTAATAATTTTAGTAATTATTACTGTATTAGTTGGCCAATTATTATTATCACTATTTTTTAATAAATTTTTACATCGTTACTTATTAGAAGGTCAATTAATTGAAATTATTTGAACTATTTTACCAACTATTACTTTAGTTTTTATTGCCATCCCTTCTCTACGATTAATTTATATTTTAGATGAAATTAATAACCCAATAATCACTATTAAAACAATTGGACATCAATGATACTGATCTTATGAATATTCAGATTTTAAAACTATTGAATTTGACTCATATATAATCCCAATTAATGATATAAATTCATTCAATTTCCGTCTCTTTAGATGTAGATAATCGAGTAATAATCCCCTTTGAATCGAATATTCGAATATTAGTTACATCTGCAGATGTTATTCATTCATGAACAATCCCTTCACTGGGGGTGAAAAATTGACGGCACCCCTGGACGATTAAATCAAACAAGATTTTCAATTAATCGATCAGGATTATTTTATGGCCAATGTTCAGAAATTTGTGGATCTAACCACAGATTTATACCAATTGTAATTGAAAGAATTTCACCTAAATACTTTTCTAAATGAATTATTAAAATAATTGAATTATCATTAGATGGCTGAAAGTAAGCAATGGAATTTTAAATCATCTATAATATTATAACGGATATTTCTAATGAAAAATTTAGTTAATTTATAACATTAGTTTGTCAAGCTAAAATAATCACTTTGATAATTTTTAATTCCACAAATAATACCATTATATTACCATTATACTGACTAACATTAATATTTTTCTTTTAAGAATTTTCTTTTGTTTTAATAATTTAAATATTTTAATTTTTTTTATAAAATTAAAATAACTGAAACTAAAATTAATAAATAAATTTTAATTGAAAATGATAATAAATTTGTTTTCATCCTTTGACCCTACTTCAAACTTTAACTTCTCATAAATTGATTAAGAACTTTAATTGGATTAAGAATTATCCCCCATTATTTTGATTAGTCCCTTCACGATTTAATATTTTTTGAAATAAAATTATTATAAACTTTACATAAAGAATTTAAATTTTAATAGGAAATTATAATCACAAGGAAGAACATTAATTTTATTTCCTTGTTTTCTATTATTTATTTAATAATTTTCTAGGCTTATTCCCCTATATTTTACAAGAACAAGACACATAACTTTACACATTAAGATTAGCTTTACCATTATGAGTGAGATTTATAATCTATGGATGATTAAATAATACTATCCATATATTAGCTCATTTAGTTCCTCAGGGAACTCCTCCAATCCTTATACCTTTTATAGTATGTATTGAAACTATTAGAAATGTAATTCGACCCGGGACTTTAGCTATTCGTTTATCTGCTAATATAATTGCTGGTCATTTATTAATAACTTTATTAGGTAATACAGGACTAATAATACAATCACCTTAGTAAATTTAATTAATTATTATTCAAATTTTACTTTTAACACTTGAATCAGCAGTTGCAATTATTCAATCTTATGTTTTTGTGCTATTTTAAGAACTTTATATTCTAGTGAAGTAATTAATGTCAATACATAAAAATCACCCTTTCATTAGTTGATATTAGTCCATGACCCTTATTAGGAGCATTAGGAGCTATATCTACAATATAGGATTAATTAAATGATTTCATTAATATAATAAAAAACCTATAATAATCGGTTTATTAATTACAATATTAATTATATACCAATGATGACGAGATATTGTTCGAGAAGGAACCCTATCAAGGATTACATACTCTTTTAGTTACTAAAGCTTACGTTGAGGAATAATTTTATTTATTACATCTGAAGTATTTTTTTTTATTTCTTTTTTTTGAGGATTTTTCCATAGATCATTAGCACCAAGAATTGAACTAGGATTATTATGGCCCCCAAAAGGAATCCAAACATTTAACCCAATTGAAATCCCTCTTCTTAATACTTTAATTTTATTAACATCAGGGTTAACTGTAACATGAGCTCACCATAGACTAATAGAAAACAATTTTTCTCAAGGTCTCCAAGGATTAATTTTTACAGTAACTCTATTGAATCTACTTCACAATCCTTCAAGGATATGAATATATTGAAGCTCCATTTTCTATTGCAGATTCAGTCTACGGTTCATCTTTTTTTATAGCAACTGGATTTCATGGATTACATGTAATTATTGGAACAACATTTTTATTAATTTGTACAATTCGTCAATTTTTAAATCATTTTTCTTCTATCCATCACTTTGGATTTGAAGCAGCTGCTTGATATTGACACTTTGTTGATGTAGTATGATTATTCTTATATATTTCTATCTATTGATGAGGTAGATAATTTATATAATATAAAAATTATATTTGACTTCCAATCAAAAAATCTAGATTCTAGTATAAATAATTAAAATTTTAATAAGATTAATAATAATAATTTGTTTGATTTTAATAATATTAACAATTATTTTAAATTTAATTTCTAAAAAAAGTTATTATGATCGAGAAAAAAGAAGCCCATTTGAATGTGGATTTGACCCTAAAACTTCAGCTCGTCTGCCCTTTTCTCTTCATTTTTTTTTAATTGCAATTATTTTTTTAATTTTTGACGTCGAAATTACCTTACTTTTACCATTAATTATAACAATAAAAATTTCTAATATTATAAATTATTCAATAATTTTAATTATCTTTATTTTTATTTTATTATGAGGTTTATACCATGAATGAAACCAAGGAGCATTAAATTGAATTAATTAGGATAATAGTTAATTATAACATTTAAGTTGCATTTAAAAATTATTGAATAACTCAATTTATCTTAAATAAGAAGCAAAATATTGTATTTAGTTTCGACCTAAAAGTTTGATTTATATAAATCCTTATTTTTAATTGAAACCAAAAAGAGGTCTATCACTGTTAATGATAAAAATGAGTTATTCTCCAATTAAAGAAATAAGAAAACCAAGAATAAGCTTCTAACTTAATTCTTAAGCAATGAAATTTTGTTTTTATTTCTATTTATATAGTTTAAAAAAAACATTACATTTTCATTGTAAAATTAGATTTTTTCTTATAAATACTTAAAAGTCTCTGACTTCCTTAATTTCTTCAAAATTACACTCTTTATAAGCTATTTAAGTAAATATTTAATAGTAAAAATATTAATCAAAAAATCAATAATAATAAATAAATTTTTAAATGATTAATTGAAAATAATTGTATTAAAGTTAATATTTTTAAATTTTTTGATATTTGTTGACCACCATAATATTCAAATCAGCCTTGATCAAAAATTTTTAAATATAATTTTCCTATATATAAAGGCAAATAATTAACCCCTAATGTAGATAAATAAGGTATATTTCATATTATACTTATAAATAAACTTGAAGTTAAAAATTTTAAAGTTAATAATTGATAAGAAAGCTTAAATTTAGCTAATTCATACCCTAACCATCCACCAATTATAATTACAAATAATGTTAATATTTTTATAAAAAAAGTTAAACAAATAAAATAAGGAGTAGAAAAAAGTAACCATGAAAATATACTGCCTCTAAAAATTACAAATAAAATTAATCCTCTTATTCCTTTTAATATAATTATTCTTCTTTCCTGAATAATATGCAAAGATATAAAATTAAAATTCCCAATTATGGAATAATAAGTTAAACGAAATCTATAAGATACGGTTAAACCAATAGAAATATAAAAAATTAAATAAATATAAATATTTAAATAATTTATTGATATAAATTCAACCACTAAATCTTTAGAATAAAACCCAGATATAAAAGGTAAACCACATAAAGATAAATTACAAATATTTAAATAAGTACATGTTAAAGGCAAATGTTTTACTAACCCTCCTATAAAACGAATATCTTGACAATTAAATAAATTATGAATGATATTACCAGCACACATAAATAATAAAGCTTTAAATAATGCATGAATTAATAAATGAAAAAATGCTAATTTATACTCTCCTAAAGCTAAAATTGATATTATTAAACCCAATTGTCTTAAAGTTGATAAAGCAATAATTTTTTTTAAATCAAATTCAAAATTAGCCCCTAAACCTGATATAAATATTGTTATTGATGAAATAAATAATAAAATTATTATCAAATTATTACTAAATGAAAAATTAAAACGGATTAATAAATAAACCCCAGCAGTAACTAATGTAGAAGAATGAACTAAAGAAGAAACAGGTGTAGGAGCTGCTATTGCTGCAGGCAACCAAGAAGAAAAAGGAATTTGAGCTCTCTTTGTTATTGCCGCTAAAACTACTAAATATCTAATTAATTGTATAACATAATCCTCCTTTATAATTTCTAAATAAAAAATAAAATTTCATCTACCAAAATTTAATATTCAAGCAATTGATATTAATAAAGCTACATCACCAATTCGATTCCTTAAAGCAGTTAATATTCCAGCCCTAAAACTTTTTAAATTTTGATAATAAATCACTAAACAATAAGAAACTAATCCTAATCCATCTCAACCTAATAAAATAGAAATTAAATTAGGTGAAATAATTAATAATATTATAGATAAAACAAATATTACTACTAATAAAATAAACCGATTCTTATAAATATCTTCAGCTATATATTCCTCTCTATAAAAAATTACTATAGAAGAAATAAATAAAACAAACCTTATAAATAACAAAGATATTCAATCTAATAAAACAACAAAATAAATATTAGTAGAATTTAATATTATAAAATTAAATTCTAAAATATAAGTTAAATTTACAACCAATAAATATAATGAAGAAATTAATAATGTTAATCTCAAATATAAAAATATTATAAAATAAATATAACAAATAATCTAAAATCTTTATTCATATCTTTAGTACCACAAACTAATATTTTTATTAAACTATTTAGATTAAATTCATTGAACTAGAAATTCTAATTTTAAAAATAATAAATTTAAAGGTAATCAATGTAAAATTATTAGTAAATACTCACGAATTAGCCCCCTATTAAATATATATAAGCCTGAATAATACTGACCATGTTGGGTATATGAATATAAAAATAATGAATAAACAGCCCTAAAAAATGATATCAAAGATAAAAATAGTATACTAAATAAACTAAAAGATAAAATTCTATTAATTAACATAATTTCTCTTATTAAATTTAATGAAGGAGGAGCTGCTATATTAGAAGAAACTAAAAGAAATCAAATTAATCTTAAATTAGGCATAATATTCAATAAACCCTTATTTAAATATAAACTTCGACTGTGAATTCGTTCATAAGAAATATTAGCTAAACAAAATAAACCTGAAGAACATAAACCATGGGCCAATATTATTAATAAAGCCCCTCATAACCCTCAATAATTTAAAGTCATAATACCTGCTAAAACTAAACTTATATGAGAAACAGAAGAATAAGCAATTAAAGATTTTATATCACTTTGACGAACACAAATTAAAGAAACAATAAAGCCTCCTAATAAACAAATTATCATAAAAAAAATATTTAAATTTATTAAAAACTGTTTAAAAATAAGCATAAAACGTAAAAGTCCATATCCTCCTAATTTTAATATAATACCTGCTAAAATTATTGAACCAGAAATAGGTGCCTCTACATGTGCTTTAGGAAGTCATAAATGCAAAAAAAATATTGGAATCTTAACAAAAAAAACCAAATTAATACATAAAAATATAAAAAAAGAATCTAATTCTAAATTTATACAAATAAATATAGTTAAATAATATTTTTCTCTTAAATAAAAAATTATAATTATTATAGGCAATGATATTAATAAAGTATAAAATAACAAATAAATACCAGCCTCTAAACGTTCAGGTTGATACCCTCATCCTATAATTAAAATTAAAGTGGGGATTAATCTAATTTCAAAAAATAAATAAAAAATAAATAAATTTAATGAAGAAAATGTTAAATAAAGACTTAATAATAAAATAACCAAAATTATTAAAAATAAATTATGATATTCATTATTAAAATACAATTTAACTCTAGCTAAAATCATTAAACTACAAATTCAAAACCTTAATAAAATTAGACTATAAGATAACATATCTAATCCTAAAAAATAAGAAATATTAAAAACTTGAAAAAACCCTCTATAATTAAAAATAAATCTAAAAGATAAAATAAAAAAAAACCATTGTATTAATCAAAAATTTTTAAAACTTAAAGGAATCAATATCAATAACCCTAATAAATATATTATCATAAAAAAGAAAAAGTTGTGATATAATCATTACCATGAACACGAACTATTAAAATCAATATAGATAACCCTAAAGCACCTTCACATACTCTTATTGTTAAATAAATTATAGAAAAAAAATATTCATAAGTTATATTCCTTAAATATAAAAATAATCTAAAATATAAAGAAATAACAATAAATTCTAAACTTAATAATATTATCAATAAATGTTTTCGATTTAAAACAAATATTAACCCCCCAGAAAAAAATATTACTATTAATAGATATATTAACATTAAAGTTTTAATAATTTAAATAAAATATTGGTCTTGTAAACCAAAAATAAGGTTTCTTTTAAAACTTCAGATATAAATAATATTTATCATTAATCTCCAAAATTAATATTTTACTTAAACTAATATCTGATATAATTTTATTTTTTCCTATATTATTTATATTATCTTTAATATTTATTTTTATAAAACACCCTTTAACCTGTGGTTTAATACTTTTACTACAAACTCTCATAATTGCCTTAGTTAGTAGCCTAATAAGTCTAAATTACTGATATTCCTATATCTTATTTTTAATTATAATTGGAGGTATATTAATTTTATTTATTTATATAACAAGAATTGCCTCTAATGAAAAATTCAAATTTAATTTTAAATTATTACTAATTGCAATATTAACAATAATTTTATTATTTATTTTAATATTTCTAGACCATTATTATATAAATATCATAATACAAACAATTGAAACAAAATCATTTTATTTAAATAAAAATCTCAATTTATCTATAATAAAATATTTCAATTTTCCAAACTATTTAATTATAATTATAATAATTATTTATTTATTTATTACTCTAATTGCTACTGTAAAAATTACAAACTTTTTATATGGACCTTTACGACAAATATTTTAATGAAAATACCCATACGAAAAAAAAATCCATTATTAAAAATTATTAATAATTCATTAATTACATTCCCAACCCCATCAAATATTTCATATATATGAAATTTTGGATCTTTACTAGGTATTTGTTTAATAATTCAAATTTTTACAGGCTTATTTTTAGCAATACACTACTGTCCTAATATTGAATTAGCCTTCAATAGAGTAGCCCATATTTGTCGAGATGTAAATTATGGTTGATTACTACGAACCTTACATGCAAATGGAGCTTCTTTTTTTTTTATTTGTTTATACATTCACATTGGCCGAGGAATTTATTATAGATCATATAATATAATAGAAACTTGAATAATTGGTGTAACAATCTTTTTTTTAACAATAGCAACTGCCTTTTTAGGGTATGTTTTACCTTGAGGTCAAATATCTTTTTGAGGGGCTACTGTTATTACCAACCTAATATCTGCAATTCCTTACTTAGGAAATATGTTAGTTCAATGAATTTGAGGAGGATTTGCAGTTGATAATGCAACTCTAACACGTTTTTTTACATTTCATTTTATTTTACCATTTATTATTTTTGCTTTTATAATTATTCACTTATTATATTTACATCAAACAGGATCAAGAAATCCCATTGGTACTAATAGTAATATTGATAAAATTCCCTTTCATCCTTATTTTATCTTTAAAGATATTCTAGGAGCTCTAATTATAATTTTTTTATTAATCTTTTTAACTCTAAGAAACCCCTATTTACTTGGAGACCCTGATAATTTTACCCCCGCTAATCCACTAGTAACACCAATTCATATTCAACCTGAATGATATTTTTTATTTGCTTACGCTATTTTACGCTCAATTCCTAATAAATTAGGGGGGGTAATTGCATTAGTTATATCAATTGCTATTTTATATGTACTCCCATTTATCAATAAAAAAAAATTCTTAAGATCTCAATTTTATCCATTAAATAAATTTTTATTTTGAACATTAGTATCTATTATTATTTTATTAACATGAATTGGAGCCCGACCAGTTGAAGATCCTTATATTTTAACAGGTCAAATTCTCACAATAATTTATTTCCTTTATTATCTAATTAACCCTATCACTTCATATTTTTGAGATTTAATTATTTTTAAATAGTTAATGAACTTGTATAAGTTTATATTTTGAAAATATAAAAAAGAGATTAAAACTCTCTATTAACTTATACTAAAAATAATTAACTAAATTATAAGAATAAAAAAAAATATTCTTATTCA
>NW_026614227.1:0-10967 GCF_026230105.1 Diorhabda sublineata
TAAAAAAAAGCAGAATAGATAGAGTTTGAAAATTTTCAATCAACACAAAGTGACTATCGACATAAACTGGCATCAATGACTGTAAGTCGAAAATATCTGACAATATTAGATGTAAACTCACTCAAATATATGAGAAATGTTGAAATTCGACTAAAAATTAGGAAGAGAGACTTTGAAAATTTTCAATTATTACAAAGTGACAGTTGACCTCAATGGGCTTCAATCGATGTTATTCGATGATATCAGACACAGTTAGATGCAAACTCACTCAAATATATGAGAAATGTTGAAATTTGACTTCAAATTAGGAAGATAGACTTTGAAAATTTTCAATTAACACAATGTGACTGTTGACCTCAATGGGCTTCAACGGATGTTATTCGATGATATCTGACAAAGTTAGATGCAAACTGACTCGAATAAATGAGAAATGTTGAAATTCGACTTCAAATTAGGAAGATAGACTTTGAAAATTTTCAATTATTACAAAGTGACAGTTGACCTCAATGGGCTTCAATCGATGTTATTAGATGATATCAGACACAGTTAGATGCAAACCTACTCAAATATATGAGAAATGTTGAAATTCGACTTCAAATTAGGAAGATAGACTTTGAAAATTTTCAATTAACACAATGTGACAGATGACCTCAATGGGCTTCAATGGATGTTATTCGATGATATCTGACAAAGTTAGATGCAAACTCACTCGAATATATGAGAAATGTTGAAATTCGACTTCAAAATAGGAAGATAGACTTTGAAAATTTTCAATTATTACAAAGTGTCAGTTGACCTCAATGGGCTTCAATCGATGTAATCTGACAAAGTTAGATGCAAACCCACTCAAATATATGAGAAATGTTGAAATTCGACTACAAATTAGGAAGATAGACTTTGAGAATTTTCAATTAACACAAAGTGACAGTTGACCACAATGGGCTTCAATGGATGTAATTCGATGATATCTGACAAAGTTAGATGCAAACCTACTCAAATATAGGAGAAATGTTGAAATTCGACTTCAAATTAGGAAGATAGACTTTGAAAATTTTCAATCATTACAAAGTGACAGTTGACCTCAATGGGCTTCAATCGATGTTATTCGATGATATCTGACAAAGTTAGATGCAAACTCGCTCAAATATATGAGAAATGTTGAAATTCGACTTCAAAATAGGAAGATAGACTTTGAAAATTTTCAATTAACACAATGTGACAGATGACCTCAATGGGCTTCAATGGATGTTATTCGATGATATCTGACAAAGTTAGATGCAAACTCACTCGAATATATGAGAAATGTTGAAATCCGACTTCAAAATAGGAAGATAGAGTTTGAAAATTTTCAATTATTACAAAGTGACAGTTGACCTCAATGGGCTTCAATCGATGTTATTCGATGATATCTGACAAAGTAAGATGCAAACCTACTCAAATATATGAGAAATGTTGAAATTCGACTTCAAATTAGGAAGATAGACTTTGAAAATTTTCAATTATTACAAAGTGACAGTTGACCTCAATGGGCTTCAATCGATGTTATTCGATGATATCTGACAAAGTTAAATGCAAACCCATTCAAATATATGAGAAATGTTGAAATTCGACTACAAATTAGGAAGATAGACTTTGAAAATTTTCAATTAACACAAAGTGACAGTTTACCTCAATGGGCTTCAATGGATGTTATTCGATGATATCTGACAAAGTTAAATGCAAACTCACTCGAATATATTAGAAATGTTGAAATTCGACTACAAATTAGGAAGATAGACTTTGAAAATTTTCAATTATTACAAAGTGTCAGTTGACCTCAATGGGCTTCAATCGATGTTATTCGATGATATCTGACAAAGTTAGATGCAAACCTACTCAAATATATGAGGAATGTTGAAATTCGACTTCAAATTAGGAAGATAGACTTTGAAAATTTTCAATCATTACAAAGTGACAGTTGACCTCAATGGGCTTCAATCGATGTTATTCGATGATATCTGAAAAAGTTAGATGCAAACTCGCTCAAATATATGAGAAATGTTGAAATTCGACTTCAAATTAGGAAGATAGACTTTGAAAATTTTCAATTATTACAAAGTGTCAGTTGACCTCAATGGGCTTCAATCGATGTTATTCGATGATATCTGACAAAGTTAGATGCAAACCTACTCAAATATATGAGGAATGTTGAAATTCGACTTCAAATTAGGAAGATAGACTTTGAAAATTTTCAATCATTACAAAGTGACAGTTGACCTCAATGGGCTTCAATCGATGTTATTCGATGATATCTGAAAAAGTTAGATGCAAACTCACTCAAATATATGAGAAATGTTGAAATTCGACTTCAAATTAGGAAGATAGACTTTGAAAATTTTCAATTAACAGAATGTGACAGATGACCTCAATGGGCTTCAATGGATGTTATTCGATGATATCTGACAAAGTTAGATGCAAACTCACTCGAATATATGAGAAATGTTGAAATTCGACTTCAAAATAGGAAGATAGACTTTGAAAATTTTCAATTATTACAAAGTGTCAGTTGACCTCAATGGGCTTCAATCGATGTTATTCGATGTAATCTGACAAAGTTAGATGCAAACCCACTCAAATATATGAGAAATGTTGAAATTCGACTACAAATTAGGATGATAGACTTTGAGAATTTTCAATTAACACAAAGTGACAGTTGACCACAATGGGGCTTCAATGGATGTAATTCGATGATATCTGACAGTAAGATGCAAACTCACTCAAATATATGAGAAATGTTGAAATTCGACTTCAAATTAGGAAGATAGACTTTGAAAATTTTCAATTAACACAATGTGACAGTTGACCTCAATGGGCTTCAATGGATGTTATTCCATGATATCTGACAAAGTTAGATGCAAACCTACTCAAATATAGGAGAAATGTTGAAATTCGACTTCAAATTAGGAAGATAGACTTTGAAAATTTTCAATCATTACAAAGTGACAGTTGACCTCAATGGGCTTCAATCGATGTTATTCGATGATATCTGACAAAGTTAGATGCAAACTCGCTCAAATATATGAGAAATGTTGAAATTCGACTTCAAAATAGGAAGATAGACTTTGAAAATTTTCAATTAACACAAAGTGACAGTTGACCTCAATGGGCTTCAATGGATGTTATTCGATGATATCTGACAAAGTTAGATGCAAACTCACTCGAATATATGAGAAATGTTGAAATTCGACTTCAAATTAGGAAGATAGAGTTTGAAAATTTTCAATCAACACAAAGTGACAGTTGACCACAATGGGCTTCAATGGATGTTATTCGATGATATCTGACAAAGTTAAATGCAAACTCACTCGAATATATGAGAAATGTTGGAATTCGACTTCAAATTAGGAAGATAGAGTTTGAAAATTTTCAATCAACACAAAGTGACTATCGACATAAACTGGCATCAATGACTGTAAGTCGAAAATATCTGACAATATTAGATGTAAACTCACTCAAATATATGAGAAATGTTGAAATTCGACTAAAAATTAGGAAGAGAGACTTTGAAAATTTTCAATCATTACAAAGTGACAGTTGACCTCAATGGGCTTCAATCGATGTTATTCGATGATATCAGACACAGTTAGATGCAAACTCACTCAAATATATGAGAAATGTTGAAATTTGACTTCAAATTAGGAAGATAGACTTTGAAAATTTTCAATTAACACAATGTGACTGTTGACCTCAATGGGCTTCAACGGATGTTATTCGATGATATCTGACAAAGTTAGATGCAAACTGACTCGAATAAATGAGAAATGTTGAAATTCGACTTCAAATTAGGAAGATAGACTTTGAAAATTTTCAATTATTACAAAGTGACAGTTGACCTCAATGGGCTTCAATCGATGTTATTCGATGATATCAGACACAGTTAGATGCAAACTCACTCAAATATATGAGAAATGTTGAAATTTGACTTCAAATTAGGAAGATAGACTTTGAAAATTTTCAATTAACACAATGTGACTGTTGACCTCAATGGGCTTCAACGGATGTTATTCGATAATATCTGACAAAGTTAGATGCAAACTGACTCGAATAAATGAGAAATGTTGAAATTCGACTTCAAATTAGGAAGATAGACTTTGAAAATTTTCAATTATTACAAAGTGACAGTTGACCTCAATGGGCTTCAATCGATGTTATTAGATGATATCAGACACAGTTAGATGCAAACCTACTCAAATATATGAGAAATGTTGAAATTCGACTTCAAATTAGGAAGATAGACTTTGAAAATTTTCAATTAACACAATGTGACAGATGACCTCAATGGGCTTCAATGGATGTTATTCGATGATATCTGACAAAGTTAGATGCAAACTCACTCGAATATATGAGAAATGTTGAAATTCGACTTCAAAATAGGAAGATAGACTTTGAAAATTTTCAATTATTACAAAGTGTCAGTTGACCTCAATGGGCTTCAATCGATGTAATCTGACAAAGTTAGATGCAAACCCACTCAAATATATGAGAAATGTTGAAATTCGACTACAAATTAGGAAGATAGACTTTGAGAATTTTCAATTAACACAAAGTGACAGTTGACCACAATGGGCTTCAATGGATGTAATTCGATGATATCTGACAAAGTTAGATGCAAACCTACTCAAATATAGGAGAAATGTTGAAATTCGACTTCAAATTAGGAAGATAGACTTTGAAAATTTTCAATCATTACAAAGTGACAGTTGACCTCAATGGGCTTCAATCGATGTTATTCGATGATATCTGACAAAGTTAGATGCAAACTCGCTCAAATATATGAGAAATGTTGAAATTCGACTTCAAAATAGGAAGATAGACTTTGTAAATTTTCAATTATTACAAAGTGACAGTTGACCTCAATGGGCTTCAATCGATGTTATCCGATGATATCTGACAGTTAGATGCAAACTCACTCGAATATATGAGAAATGTTGAAATTCGACTTCAAAATAGGAAGATAGACTTTGAAAATTTTCAATCATTACAAAGTGACAGTTGACCTCAATGGGCTTCAATCGATGTTATTCGATGATATCTGACAAAGTTAGATGCAAACTCGCTCAAATATATGAGAAATGTTGAAATTCGATTTCAAATTAGGAAGATAGACTTTGAAAATTTTCAATTAACACAAAGTGACAGTTGACCTCAATGGGCTTCAATGGATGTTATTCGATGATATCTGACAAAGTTAGATGCAAACTCACTCGAATATATGAGAAATGTTGAAATTCGACTTCAAAATAGGAAGATAGACTTTGAAAATTTCCAATTAACACAAAGTGACAGTTGACCACAATGGGCTTCAATGGATGTTATTCGATGATATCTGACAAAGTTAAATGCAAACTCACTCGAATATATGAGAAATGTTGAAATTCGACTTCAAATTAGGAAGATAGAGTTTGAAAATTTTCAATCAACACAAAGTGACTATCGACATAAACTGGCATCAATGACTGTAAGTCGAAAATATCTGACAATATTAGATGTAAACTCACTCAAATATATGAGAAATGTTGAAATTCGATTTCAAATTAGGAAGATAGACTTTGAAAATTTTCAATTAACACAAAGTGACAGTTGACCTCAATGGGCTTCAATCGATGTTATTCGATGATATCTGACAAAGTTAGATGCAAACTCACTCGAATATATGAGAAATGTTGAAATTCGACTTCAAAATAGGAAGATAGACTTTGAAAATTTTCAATTATTACAAAGTGTCAGTTGACCTCAATGGGCTTCAATCGATGTTATTCGATGTAATCTGACAAAGTTAGATGCAAACCCACTCAAATATATGAGAAATGTTGAAATTCGACTACAAATTAGGATGATAGACTTTGAGAATTTTCAATTAACACAAAGTGACAGTTGACCACAATGGGGCTTCAATGGATGTAATTCGATGATATCTGACAGTAAGATGCAAACTCACTCAAATATATGAGAAATGTTGAAATTCGACTTCAAATTAGGAAGATAGACTTTGAAAATTTTCAATTAACACAATGTGACAGTTGACCTCAATGGGCTTCAATGGATGTTATTCCATGATATCTGACAAAGTTAGATGCAAACCTACTCAAATATAGGAGAAATGTTGAAATTCGACTTCAAATTAGGAAGATAGACTTTGAAAATTTTCAATCATTACAAAGTGACAGTTGACCTCAATGGGCTTCAATCGATGTTATTCGATGATATCTGACAAAGTTAGATGCAAACTCGCTCAAATATATGAGAAATGTTGAAATTCGACTTCAAAATAGGAAGATAGACTTTGAAAATTTTCAATTAACACAAAGTGACAGTTGACCTCAATGGGCTTCAATGGATGTTATTCGATGATATCTGACAAAGTTAGATGCAAACTCACTCGAATATATGAGAAATGTTGAAATTCGACTTCAAATTAGGAAGATAGAGTTTGAAAATTTTCAATCAACACAAAGTGACAGTTGACCACAATGGGCTTCAATGGATGTTATTCGATGATATCTGACAAAGTTAAATGCAAACTCACTCGAATATATGAGAAATGTTGGAATTCGACTTCAAATTAGGAAGATAGAGTTTGAAAATTTTCAATCAACACAAAGTGACTATCGACATAAACTGGCATCAATGACTGTAAGTCGAAAATATCTGACAATATTAGATGTAAACTCACTCAAATATATGAGAAATGTTGAAATTCGACTAAAAATTAGGAAGAGAGACTTTGAAAATTTTCAATCATTACAAAGTGACAGTTGACCTCAATGGGCTTCAATCGATGTTATTCGATGATATCAGACACAGTTAGATGCAAACTCACTCAAATATATGAGAAATGTTGAAATTTGACTTCAAATTAGGAAGATAGACTTTGAAAATTTTCAATTAACACAATGTGACTGTTGACCTCAATGGGCTTCAACGGATGTTATTCGATGATATCTGACAAAGTTAGATGCAAACTGACTCGAATAAATGAGAAATGTTGAAATTCGACTTCAAATTAGGAAGATAGACTTTGAAAATTTTCAATTATTACAAAGTGACAGTTGACCTCAATGGGCTTCAATCGATGTTATTCGATGATATCAGACACAGTTAGATGCAAACTCACTCAAATATATGAGAAATGTTGAAATTTGACTTCAAATTAGGAAGATAGACTTTGAAAATTTTCAATTAACACAATGTGACTGTTGACCTCAATGGGCTTCAACGGATGTTATTCGATAATATCTGACAAAGTTAGATGCAAACTGACTCGAATAAATGAGAAATGTTGAAATTCGACTTCAAATTAGGAAGATAGACTTTGAAAATTTTCAATTATTACAAAGTGACAGTTGACCTCAATGGGCTTCAATCGATGTTATTAGATGATATCAGACACAGTTAGATGCAAACCTACTCAAATATATGAGAAATGTTGAAATTCGACTTCAAATTAGGAAGATAGACTTTGAAAATTTTCAATTAACACAATGTGACAGATGACCTCAATGGGCTTCAATGGATGTTATTCGATGATATCTGACAAAGTTAGATGCAAACTCACTCGAATATATGAGAAATGTTGAAATTCGACTTCAAAATAGGAAGATAGACTTTGAAAATTTTCAATTATTACAAAGTGTCAGTTGACCTCAATGGGCTTCAATCGATGTAATCTGACAAAGTTAGATGCAAACCCACTCAAATATATGAGAAATGTTGAAATTCGACTACAAATTAGGAAGATAGACTTTGAGAATTTTCAATTAACACAAAGTGACAGTTGACCACAATGGGCTTCAATGGATGTAATTCGATGATATCTGACAAAGTTAGATGCAAACCTACTCAAATATAGGAGAAATGTTGAAATTCGACTTCAAATTAGGAAGATAGACTTTGAAAATTTTCAATCATTACAAAGTGACAGTTGACCTCAATGGGCTTCAATCGATGTTATTCGATGATATCTGACAAAGTTAGATGCAAACTCGCTCAAATATATGAGAAATGTTGAAATTCGACTTCAAAATAGGAAGATAGACTTTGTAAATTTTCAATTATTACAAAGTGACAGTTGACCTCAATGGGCTTCAATCGATGTTATCCGATGATATCTGACAGTTAGATGCAAACTCACTCGAATATATGAGAAATGTTGAAATTCGACTTCAAAATAGGAAGATAGACTTTGAAAATTTTCAATCATTACAAAGTGACAGTTGACCTCAATGGGCTTCAATCGATGTTATTCGATGATATCTGACAAAGTTAGATGCAAACTCGCTCAAATATATGAGAAATGTTGAAATTCGATTTCAAATTAGGAAGATAGACTTTGAAAATTTTCAATTAACACAAAGTGACAGTTGACCTCAATGGGCTTCAATGGATGTTATTCGATGATATCTGACAAAGTTAGATGCAAACTCACTCGAATATATGAGAAATGTTGAAATTCGACTTCAAAATAGGAAGATAGACTTTGAAAATTTCCAATTAACACAAAGTGACAGTTGACCACAATGGGCTTCAATGGATGTTATTCGATGATATCTGACAAAGTTAAATGCAAACTCACTCGAATATATGAGAAATGTTGAAATTCGACTTCAAATTAGGAAGATAGAGTTTGAAAATTTTCAATCAACACAAAGTGACTATCGACATAAACTGGCATCAATGACTGTAAGTCGAAAATATCTGACAATATTAGATGTAAACTCACTCAAATATATGAGAAATGTTGAAATTCGATTTCAAATTAGGAAGATAGACTTTGAAAATTTTCAATTAACACAAAGTGACAGTTGACCTCAATGGGCTTCAATCGATGTTATTAGATGATATCAGACACAGTTAGATGCAAACCTACTCAAATATATGAGAAATGTTGAAATTCGACTTCAAATTAGGAAGATAGACTTTGAAAATTTTCAATTATCACAAAGTGACAGTTGACCTCATTGGGCTTCAATCGATGTTATTCGATGATATCTGACAAAGTTAAATGCAAACCCACTCAAATATATTAGAAATGTTGAAATTCGACTACAAATTAGGAAGATAGACTTTGAAAATTTTCAATTAACACAAAGTGACAGTTGACCTCAATGGGCTTCAATCGATGTTATTCGATGATATCTGACAATGTTAAATGCAAACCCACTCAAATATATGAGGAATGTTGAAATTCGACTTCAAAATAGGAAGATAGACTTTGAAATATTTCAATTATTACAAAGTGACAGTTGACCTCAATGGGCTTCAAACGATGTTATTCGATGATATCTGACAAAGTTAGATGCAAACCCACTCAAATATATGAGAAATGTTGAAATTCGACTTCAAATTAGGAAGATAGACTTTGAAAATTTTCAATTATTACAAAGTGACAGTTGACCTCAATGGGCTTCAATCGATGTTATTCGATGATATCTGACAAAGTAAGATGCAAACCTACTCAAATATATGAGAAATGTTGAAATTCGACTTCAAATTAGGAAGATAGACTTTGAAAATTTTCAATTAACACAAAGTGACAGTTGACCTCAATGGGCTTCAATGGATGTTATTCGATGATATCTGACAAAGTTAAATGCAAACCCACTCAAATATATGAGAAATGTTGAAATTCGACTACAAATTAGGAAGATAGACTTTGAAAATTTTCAATTAATACAAAGTGACAGTTGACCTCAATGGGCTTCAATGGATGTTATTCGATGATATCTGACAAAGTTAAATGCAAACTCACTCGAATATATGAGAAATGTTGAAATTCGACTTCAAATTAGGAAGATAGACTTTGAAAATTTTCAATCATTACAAGGTGACAGTTGACCTCAATGGGCTTCAATCGATGTTATTCAATGATATCTGACAAAGTTAGATGCAAATCCACTCAAATATATGAGAAATGTTGAAATTCGACTACAAATTAGGAAGAGAGACTTTGAAAATTTTCAATTATTACAAAGTGACAGTTGACCTCAATGGGCTTCAATCGATGTTATTCGATGATATCAGACACAGTTAGATGCAAACTCACTCAAATATATGAGAAATGTTGAAATTCGACTTCAAATTAGGAAGATAGACTTTGAAAATTTTCAATTATTACAAAGTGACAGTTGACCTCAATGGGCTTCAATCGATGTTATTCGATGATATCTGACAAAGTTAAATGCAAACCCACTCAAATATATGAGAAATGTTGAAATTCGACTACAAATTAGGAAGATAGACTTTGAAAATTTTCAATTAACACAAAGTGACAGTTGACCTCAATGGGCTTCAATGGATGTTATTCGATGATATCTGACAAAGTTAAATGCAAACTCACTCGAATATATGAGAAATGTTGAAATTCGACTTCAAATTAGGAAGATAGACTTTGAAAATTTTCAATCATTACAAGGTGACAGTTGACCTCAATGGGCTTCAATCGATGTTATTCAATGATATCTGACAAAGTTAGATGCAAATCCACTCAAATATATGAGAAATGTTGAAATTCGACTACAAATTAGGAAGAGAGACTTTGAAAATTTTCAATCATTACAAAGTGACAGTTGACCTCAATGGGCTTCAATCGATGTTATCCGATGATATCTGACAGTTAGATGCAAACTCACTCGAATATATGAGAAATGTTGAAATTCGACTTCAAAATAGGAAGATAGACTTTGAAAATTTTCAATCATTACAAAGTGACAGTTGACCTCAATGGGCTTCAATCGATGTTATTCGATGATATCTGAAAAAGTTAGATGCAAACTCGCTCAAATATATGAGAAATGTTGAAATTCGACTTCAAATTAGGAAGATAGACTTTGAAAATTTTCAATTATTACAAAGTGACAGTTGACCTCAATGGGCTTCAATCGATGTTATTCGATGATATCTGACAGTTAGATGCAAACTCACTCAAATAA